>NW_028087445.1:0-87747 GCF_014824575.4 Sturnira hondurensis
TCAGAAATTTAGAGTCTGAAGCCCACCCAGAGCTATTCAATCAGAATCTGTACTTCAACAAGGCCCCCAACTGAATCAGCCCACAGGAGAGTTGGAGCCTCTTTGCCGTGGCACTGAGGTGAGCATTAAGGAGGGGGACACTGCTCCAACATAAAATTCAGGAAAGATTGAATATCTCTACAGAGCAGAGCAGTTCTAAAATTCAAAGTTGAAATACTTCTAGCAATATTCAGGTCTTTTTGAATGCACATGGTTAATATTTTTAAAAGAATTCCCATTGTTGACAGGGCAAAGAGTCTGAATTTACTCCCCAGGCATTAGGTAATAGGTGAATATAATTGATCAGGAGAGAATATGTTAAGAATATCATTTGAGGGACACAAATAGGAATGAAATGTATATGCTGTATTTAAGGAGATGGGAAGGGGACCTGAGATAGACTTATGATAGAAAGACTTAAAAGTAATAGGAGAAAGGCTATGAAGAGGAATCATCAGATCTGATGATGGATTGAATGAAAGATGAAACCAGGCAAGGGAGGGGAAGAAAAAGAAATGCAGCTCTGGCTGGTGTGGCTCAATGGATTGAGCATTTGCCCGAAAACCCAAGTTTGCTGGTTTGATTCCCAGTCAGGGCACATGCCTGGGTTGTAAGCCAAGTCCTGCCCCCAATGTGGGATAAGCAAGAGGTGGTCGCCCCCCACACTGATGTTTTTAGAGTCTGAAGACTTGTTTGTGGCTCAAACTCTCCTATGGTCTGATTCAAATGGGGGCCTTATTGAAATACAAATTCTGATTGAATAGCTCTGGGTGGGCTTCAGACTCTAAACACAAATTGATGTTTCTCTCCCATCTTGCTCCTTACCTTCCCCTATCTTTAAAAATACACAAATAAAATATTTTTTAAAAAGAAATGGATGTAAGTTCTCAGAACTGGACTAGCACATGAGGGTGCTTAGCAAATATGCCTCTTAGAAAAGAGCCAATGTTACCCTGAGGTCTCTATCTCAGGTAGAGGGTTGAGGTAGTGAGGGTTCTCTTTTTCTCTTTTGGTTTGTAGGGAATTTTGCTTTGTGCCTCTGTGACTAGGTTTAAATTATGGTACATTAAAAATATGTTAAGTTTGAAATTGAATAGCATGTAAATTCAAAAGCCAAGTGAGCTAGCATGCAGAACTGAATCTCATGTGAGAGGAGACAAGTGAAAATGATAGAAAATGATATCCAAAAATGATGATAGAAATTTATCTAATACATTTTTTCTTTTGTTCAGTGTTTCTTAAGACCCTGAGATAGGTACAAGGAAAAGTCATAGCTTGTTATATAATTAGTTTGGTGATGAGAATGGAAGATTTAAAGACATGGAAAGAAGGAGTTCTTTAAGTGACTGGAAAGAAACAATGGGAAATAAAAGCTGTTACTTGTGATATTATTTGAGGAAATAGGGGTTCAGCTGACATATGTATTCATTCAGTCACCAGATACTTCTTCTGGGCCTCACTGTGAGCAAGCAGTGACATAGCACTGGAATATAAACACCATTGAGCCAGAGGCTCTGCAGTTGCAGCTTATTACCTATTATAAAGATGGATACGAAAGCTGGCCATCAGCACCCAGAATAGCATTTGACAAAGCAGTGACAATATTGCTTTGATTGCCGTGTTCTTGAAGCATATTACACAAGCAGGAGTCTGGCCAGTGGGTGACAGGGAGTACAGACAGTCCATGAAGGAGTTCATTGGGAAACTATCACAGTTACTTAGGTGAAAAATAAGAGCTTGAACCAAAAAAGAAGTAGCAGAGGTACCAGCAATAAATTCTAAAGCAGAGTCTGAGTGCATAACTACTTTAGTAATTGTAGTAAAGCTTTTCCATGTGAATGACTTTAACTAAGGTATGGTTTGTGTCAAGGATCCTCTGTCATGTCAAGGAAATACTTACACAAACACAGACAAACAAAGACTTTATTCAGAAAAAAGACTAGGGCCATGGGGAGAGTTGCTCAAATCTTAGAAATGTTAAAGCATCTCAAAATCTAACAGAAAAGCCTTTTAAAAGGGTACACAGAGTTATGCAAAGATTAGCACTGACTTTTAAAGAGAAGGTGGGCAAGCCTGTAAACAACCAGTAGGAAATAGGGTCCCCTGTGGTCAATCAATTCTTGGAATAAGCTAATAAACAAGAGCATGTTCAACTTTTAGTTCTTTTTCAAGCTTTGGAACAAGCAGAAATGAGAGGCCCTAGAAGAGCCTGACTATCATTTGGTGGAGACCAAGAAAGGGGTGAAAAAAAGGCAATTGTGAACACTTGGTTAGACACAATGGAGCCAATCTAGACACAATTGAAAAACAGGAAAGCATAATGATATTAGCAATAAATTAGTCTGTATTTTAATGAAAAGAACGTTTCTCTTTCTTAACAGCCTTGGTCAGAAGTCTTCTTTGTTCTCTACTCATGACCATTCTTCTTATTTGAGAACAATTTCCCCTTCTAGCGAGACATTATCAGCCTGTGTACAATAAATACATTTGAAGTGCCTTGGAAAGCATATTTTATAAAACAATTCCAAAAGTAGAGCATTACTTCTATTATCTCAGGTATTAGATTGGGACTTAAAAAATGTAACCCACGAATAAACTTCCTGTGTAAAAATTCCAGCTGTGATAAAAAAGTCAACCAAATCATGTTAGATGAAAAACACACACCTGAGATCAATGATCAGTAGTTGTAACAGTAGTGCTGATAGCCTCTTCACTATTTGATTGTTTTCTGTTTTGTTCTCTGTATTGAAGTATCATAAAATTAAATGAAAAAATATTTCCTTGGACAATAAATCAATCTATGAAGCAAATACCAGATATACCATTATTTTAATTTCTTGGCACTGCTGAAACAAAGTACAAAATCTAGTGGCAAAAAAAAAAACAAGAGCAGAGCTTTGCTGTTTGTGATAGGTCTAGGGTGAAAAATCTTTGCACTTTCTCTCTCTCTGGCATTATGGGCCATCCTTGACAACCCCTGGTTTGTCAGTGCATCACTGCAATCTCTGTCTCTGTAGTCACAAAGCTGCCTTTGCCCTCTGTGCCTCTTCTTATAAAAACATCTTTTAATTGAAAACTATTCTATACTTTAGCAAAAAGAAAAATAAATTACGTAGGAATAAGCATACCGAGGCGATAACAGACCAACACTCAAAAACCTAAAGAAAGAAATTAATTAACAAATAAATGGAAGAGTACCCTGTGCTCATGGACTGGAAGAATAAATTTCATCAAAATGTACATACTGACTCAAGGCAATATATAGATGAAACACAATTCTTATTAAAATACCAATGACATATTTCACAGATATAAAACAAACATTTCAAATAATTTTATTGAACAGTAAATGACCCTGAATAGCCACATCAATTTTGAGAAAGAAGAAGAAAGTAGGATGGATCGCAATACCTGACATTGAACTATATTGCAGAACCACAGTAATCAAAACAATCTGGTATCGACATAAGAACAGGAACATAGGAAAATGGAACAGAGTAGAAATCCCAGAAACAACCCCAGTTCTTTATGGTCAATTAATATTCAACCAAGAAGGCATAAGCATTATATAAAATAAAAATAGCATTTTCAAGAAATGATGGGAGATCCAGACAGCTACATGCAAAAAAAAAAAAATGAAAATTGACCAATTTACACCACACACAAAAGTAAACTCAAGGTCGATAAAGAACTTAAGTATAAGTCATGACACCATAAAAGTCCTAGACTAGAACATAGGGAAGAAAATCCCAGATATTCTGCACAGTAACATTTCCACCAATATGTTTCTTAGAGCAATGGACATAAAGAAAAAAATAAACAAGTGGGACTTCATCAAAGGTGAAGGGGTTGGCCCCTGTGTCTTCATATAATGTATCTCTTAGCTTATATCATTGTGTCACTTCTGAAGTTTCCAAGGGTACTTGATACTGATTATGTTTCAACTTCTATAGAAATGAAGATATCAAGTTAATGAATGCTCGTGAACCATAAAGCAATAAAACAATCATGTTTTCTACAGATTAACATGGATTGACAGATTAGAGTAGACTAGTTTTTAAAACTGTCCCTTAAAGTAGAAGCTACTATTTTGTAAGGTAGAAGTAAACCTTTTCCTTTATGATTTTCTTCTTTTTCTTTAGTTTTAAAAACAGGATGGAGAAAACTGTATTTATCATGTTTATATCTATAGTGCAAGTCTTAGGAATATATCTGACAGCATATTTGAAATACCAACTGTAATACATATTACCACTTCATTAAATTTGCACTAATTTCTTGCTATTCTCTAAGAAGCTATTACAAAATCCAAATGTAGAAAAGGACAATGATATAATTCAATATCTTTGCATCTTTTGACATACATGGAAGTTCCTTCAGATATATGAAATTAGCATATTTGACCTCCTTACTCCACATATCAGGGAAGAAATATGAGGATTAGACCAGTTTCCTCTGAAGGCCCTACATATCTTTTCTTCCCTCTTCCTAGTTTCTCCTCATTGGCAGCGTTCCTATATTTGTGGCTGCATCCTGTAATGCACAACTCCAATGCCTGCATCTGTCTTCACAGGGCAATCTTTTGTCTGTGTATAACTACCTATGTCCAAGTTTTTCTTTTCTTGTAAAGAGAACAATCATTGGATTTAAGGCCAACTGTAATCCAGTATGACTGCCTCTAAACCTAATTATATCCAGAAACTCTTTTTTTTTTTAAACAAGGTCACATATACAAGTACCAGGGGTTAGGACTTTAACAGAAATTTTGAGGAAACAAAATTCCACTCACTACATTCATTTATACAGAAAGTTTAATATTTTTGTGGTACATTAGACTGACTGTCAGTTTGGTTCTTATATCTTTTAGATAATTGTAGAGAGAAAACACATTCTGTGATGTGAAGTATTTCATTAAATTCAATATCAACTTTGTCACAATATATTGTAGTTCATTTGCTCTGTGTACTTAGAAATATTTGTATAACTTTATATAGAAGTTATACTTCATATAGAAGTCATATAACTTCATATAGAAATATTTCTACAACTTCAGGACTTCCGCTAAGATGGAGGCATAGGTGGAAACACTGTGCCTGCTCCCAGAACCAAGTTTAAAGACAACAAAGTTTTAGCAAACAAAATGCAGCCAAAACACAGAAAATTGAACTATACGGAAGTCTGACAACAACGAACCGTTCAACCTGATTGGTAAGAGTGGCAGAGCCAGCAGCGGAGCAGGGCAGGAAAGATCTGCCGACCCAGGTGCGCAGGCAGCCGTGGATGGATCCCAGAAGTGGGGTAACAACGGGCGGGCCCAGTGAGGGCACAAGGCAGCAGGTTGACCGCGGTCACACATTCACGTGCACAGATAAACCAGCGAAGCAGCGAGCAGTGAGACAGACTGCGCAGGCCCCACCGGTGGGAAGGAGCAGAGGGGACCACCATTGCTCCTCTTTGACCCCGTCCCCACATACAGCATCACAACCCAGCAACTGAGTTGCCCTGCCCTGGTGAACACCTAGCGTTCCACTCTTCATAAGTAACAGGCATGAACAGTCCAAAATATGGCTCAAGAACTCAAAGGCCCAGAGCCAATAACTCTAGGAGACCAAGAAATAGCCAACCTCTCAGAAGCACAGTTCAAAATACTGGTGATCAAGATGCTCACAGAACTGGTTGATTTTAGTTATAAATTAGAGGAACAAATGAAGGCTAACTTAATGGAAACGAAGGGAAATGCACAGAAAACCAATAGTGATGGAAAGGAAACTGGGACTCAAATCAAGGGAGTGGACCAGAAGAAAGAAAAAAATGACCAAACAGAAAAATATGAAATAACAAGAATTCAAAAAAATGAGGAGAGGCTTAGAAACCTCCAGAACATCTTTAAACATTCCAACATCCGAATTATAGGAGTACCAGAAGGGGAAAAAAAACAGCCATGAGTAAAAAACTTATTTGAACAAATAATAAAGGAGAACTTCCCCAGTCTGGCAAAGAAAATAGACTTCCAGAAAATCCAGGAAGCTCAGAGAGTGCCAAAGAAGTTGGATCCAAGAAGGAACACACCAAGACACATCATAATTACATTAGCCAAGATAAAAATGAAGGAGAGAATTCTAGAAGCAGCAAGAGATAAGGGGACAGTCACCTACAAAGGAGTACCCATCAGACTGTCAGTGGATTTCTCAAAAGAGACCTTACAGGCAAGAAGGGGCTGGAAAAAAGTATTCCAAGTCATGAAATCCAAAGACCTACATCCAAGATTGCTCTATCCAGCAAAGCTTTCATTTAGAATGGAAGGACAGATAAAGTGCTTCTCAGACAAGATCAAATTCAAGGAGTTCATCATCACCAAGCCCTTATTATATGAAATGTTAAAGGGACTTATCCAAAAAAAGAGAAGATAAAAATATGAACAGTGAAAAGACAGCAAACTCACAGTTATTAACGACCACACCTAAAACAAAAGCAAACTAAGAGGAAAGCTAGATCAGGAACGGAACCACAGAAATTAAGATCACATGGACGGTTAGCAACAGGGGAGTGGGAGGAGGAGAAGGGGGAAGAAGGTACAGAGAATAAGTAGCATAGAGGGTCAGTAGAAAATAGACAGGGGGGAGGGCAAGAATAGTACGGGAAATATAGAATCTAAAGAACTTGTGACACATGAAAATAAACTAAAGGTGGGGAATGAGGGGCAGGGGGTGTGCAGGGTGGAGAGGAATGAGGAGGGGAATAGAACAACTGTAATTGCATAATCAATAACATATATTTAAAAAAATAAATAAATAAAATAAAGTCTTTAAATTAAAAAAAGAAATATTTCTACAATTTCAGCTTTTGTTTAAAAGGATTGTTCATTGAAGTTTGTTTGCAAGCCATTATGTAGATGTCTGCACCTTACGGAAATTGATGTAAGGAAAGATGCAAAGCAATGCAGGAACCTCTTCACTACAAGTTGACGCATTTTCAGCAGGTATGTTTTGTTAGCATATAAGATTTCTGCAGAAAGTCCAAAGCATAACATTTGTTAATCTCAGCTTGTCCAGATGGACTATACACTTATGTCCAGTTACCAGTCCTCGGCCAACACTGAGGTTTCTTAATAACTGAGATAAATGCTATTATTCAAGCATACATCTGTGAGTTGCTTAGGGAAGGACATTATCAGTCTTTCAGAATTACTTGGTAATAATGCCTATGGTTTGTACCAGGGTCAGTAGAATCCAGGAGTAGGGGACTGAAATGGGGGTGGTTTTCAACAATCCTTAGAGCTGCTCAAGTGGATAAAATATGCCTGGAGGACTATTGTAAGAGACCCTCAAAAGTGGTTTTAAACATTTTGGAAGGAGGAGCTTTGCAGGCCTTCTGTTCGTGGTTTATGACCTGGAGATACAGTTTATCCTTTGCTACCAAACAGTGCAAGGACAAATAAGGTTGATCGTGAGTTCTCAGCACTTTTTAAAATGCATATCCTGTCCTGATGTTGTTGTGCCTGGTTCTTGGTCCATAATAAAGCTGTTCTGTCAGTGCAAACTGTTCCAATCCCATAAATCCTTTCAGCAATCCAACACTTGAAGCCATGATTGTATAACTAACACAGGTTGCACGGAACTGTACCTCTAAACAGACAAGAGAAGGAAAAAGGAACTAAGTTGCAAGTTTTTCCTCATATTCTGCTCTTATTTTTCAAATTTCACTCCAATAAAACTTAATCTACACATCTCACAATAATACTACCCAGCCACTCCACAGCTACTGAGGAAACCAGATCCTATGCCCTATTATTGAAAGTCATTCAAGTCCAAAGGCAAAGAGGTTATGCTGCATTAACAAGACCACTTACAAAGGAAAGCAAAAGCAAGTGGGGTAGAGACTGGAGAAAAAACACAGTATTTTAAATTTAATATACATTTAAATTTTTAAAGCCACAAGCATGCACTTAGAAAAACTCACATATCAAAATAAATCATTACAAAGCATCCATCATACAGGTTAATAGAAAATAATATCACTAGTACCTGAAGGAATCCTGGTGTTCCCTATGACGATCCATCTCCCCTCGGATAATTACTAGTCAAACTTATTTTACCAGAAATTAATTTTTATAGATTCTAATAGAGTCTATATATTGGGTTGTAAGTGCTATTCTATTTTCTGTCTGGTTACTGTCACTCCATATAAAATTTATATGGGATCATGCAAGTCAGTTTTTATGGCAGTCACTCATTCACACCAACCATAATGTAATATTCTATTCCATTGTATATCACAATTTATTTAGACAAAACACTGTTGATTCACATTGGTGTTGGTTTAGTTTAATAATCTACAGAGTAATACCACTAATAACATTGGGTACATCTGTAGAGTGCATACACATTTCTCTTTGCTACATACTTGAGTGAAACCCCGAGTCATGACATATGCAAATGTCTATCTTTGACAGACACTGGTTTCCCAGGTGCTTGTGCCAGTTTGCATTGCTTAGCATTCAAAGCTAAGCTTGTTTAGCAAGCTTTGTTTTGCTTGTTTTTGCAAACACTTGGTATGGCATATTGTTTTAATTTTAGTCATTCTGATGGTTGTTTCATAATATTATATGTCAGCTTTCACTTGCATTATTCTGAGAACTAATGTTGTTGAGTAACTTTTCACATAATTATTGGCCATTAAGATATCTTCCTTTAATGAAATGCCCATTCAGGTCTATTGCCTACGTATTATTTTATCAGTTGCCTTTGTCACTGAAGTATGCTCAATTAAATTTAAGGAAGTGAGAGAGTGGATCCAGATGAAGAGTTATGCTTGGCCAGGTCAGGTTTGAGATATTAAGTAGATACCTAAGTGTAAAGGCTAAAAGGCAAGTGAAATGTATATATTTGGAAGATGAGGCTAGAAATAAGTTTGAAGATATACATTTAGATGCTCACAGACTGTGGATGAACTTAAAAGCATTGAATAAATTAATAACAGACTAAGGCTGACTCCTAGGGTACTCTAAAAGTCTTAGAAAAAGGAATATCAGAAGGAGACTTGCAAAGAAGTCACTAGTGGGTTAAGAGAGAAACCGAGGGCATAACAGGTTTAGGGTTTCCAATGATGAGACGTATGTTTCAAACTGGAAGATTGATCAGCTTTCCCCAATAGCACTGAGAGGAAGGGTAACATAAACACAATATAGCAAGGGGAAACTTGTTGGTGACCTTGAAAAAAAGTGTGTATTTATTCAAGGAACAAAAGTAGAAACAAAAGTTTCATGGAAGCAGGTTGATGAGAGAATAACATATGAAATAATTGAAGAGGATGTAAGGATACTTTAGTCATGATAATTGCCATAGATTACCCTGAAGAACAGGGAAGGATTTGGAGTCTACTGTTAAAGATGCAATTTTTTTCATGACAGATGGAAGATATGATCGGATATCTTTGGTTTGCACTTCATCCTGATGTGAGGAAAGCATTCAGGGTCCAGGAAAGATGGAATAATTGCTAGAGATGAATCATTATGCAAACTCAGGTGGATCAACTTCAATGCATCAGAGCTTCCTGTTAGCCTTTGGTTTGGGGGCATTCCTCGCTAAAGGCAAGGATACCAGCTCATTGCTCTGATAGAAGTTGTCAGTAATATGGTGAAATGGAACACTTACCATGCTCTGTGCACTGCATGAATCACATTAAAACTTCAATAAAACCCTTTGTGTTGGCTGTCATATAAATGTGCGCATTGAAGCTTCCAAAATCAAGTAACTTTTAAATCACATCTTAGCTCTTATGATACACGAGCTGTGAATCATATTTCAAAATTGAAACATTTTTTTGCAGGGTGACCATAAAAATTGACATCTGATGCTGGGTACTTTCGAAGGTGAAATGGTTTAACTGGAACTGTAAGTGTAAACCAAGCCTTTCTAGAGCAAAAACAGCATATGACAATCTTTTCTCTCCACTCTTTGATATCTTTTAATATTCCCTTTAGAGCATCCTACTTTATTTCAATCCTCCCATGAATATTTTTAAGCATTTGTTTATTTATATTTTATCTCCACCTTTTATCCCCCTCTATGTCTTTCTCCATCTCCAACCATGCCCCTCTCCAACTGCACTGTTCTTTGTGTTTTTCCACACCTACTTTTAACAACAGTAATAATCTAAAGTTAACATTAAAGAGCACAATTAGGTTTGAGAAACTGTAATAAGCAAAGGAAAACGTAAATATGCACAAAAGATTAATTTATTGAAATGACTGACTAGGAAATAGTGATAGCAAGTACAATTCCAGAAACTATTTTTAGACATACTTTTCATATGGTAATGGAACTTCCAAGGCAAAAGTGACATTCTGTGGTACTTTTTAAATTAAAATTCAGAAAATAGAGGTTAAGAGTCTAATACGAATTCAGATGAATGTTATATAATACAATAAAGTAAATAACGAAATACATTTTCATTTTGTTCATGTATCATCATAAAAAAATGATAATTTTTTGATGGAGTGATATGAACATTGGAAACATGTCCCATTTCCAGTCGCAGTCAATTCTAGAGAATAGAGAACAAATATAGAATTAGTTGTTTTATTACAGAACCATACATCTTTTTACATTTGTAATTTTAGTATGACTAACCAACTAGAAACATTTTATGACTATGGTACCAGCTTATGTCCCATATTGCATAGAAACGTCTCCAAAGACCAAAGAACATGTCACTTGAAACTGTTTTAGTGAAATACTTATTCTGCCATGATCATTAAAAATTTTATACCTTAACAATCTCAAAGCTATATTCTCTACCCTTTTTAATTCTCATAGTGTAATTCGTTTTATTTTGACCCACAAATTAAAAGACAATATGCAAGTTTTAAATGCAATAAAAACAATCAAATGCTATCAAGTTTAGGGTAGAAATGAGAATGCAAGTTGATTTTTTTGGAAGCTCACACATATTTACATAAAAGTAAAAGAAACTGCTTTTAGTCTTTATCCCCTAAAATTGACAATAATCAAACATAAGGACATAGGAACTCAAAAACAAACCACAAATATGTCAATAACACTATAAACATTAAAATTATTTAAAAACAAATATATAATTAAAACGAGTACATAATAGTCAGCTAATCAGACTCATTGATAATTAATAAATAACTTCATATATTGGTGGAGTTTCTTACTACTTGGGCATATTCAGGTCAATGATATGTAAAAATATATCAACTAAAAACATAATTAGTCTAATCTTTAAACTCCCAAACCTTATCAGGAGTAGGGGCTAACAACTTTAAAATCCTCTTAAATCTTAAAAAACAAATAAATACATGAAGAAACCCAAAAATAAACAATTCACTTTTTGGCAAAAGTACTTTTAAAAATTGTGTAAGCCGTGACCATTGTGACTCAGTTGATGGGATGTCATCCCACACAGCCTAAGTTGGCTGGTTCACTTTCCCATCAGGGCATAGGCCTCCACTGCGGGTTCAGTCCCCAGTAGGACCATTTACATGAGGCAACCTATTGATGTTTCTCCCATCTGTCTCTGTCCCTTTCTCACTCTCTTACCTTCTATCTAAAAACTAAAACTAAAAATAAAAAATTATAAAACTTCTATGAGTAATGAAATAAGCATCTCAATCATTTGCCTTCTCATGTGAGTATAACAAAAACAAGATGTGAATTCAAGTACATGAAGAATAGATGTGAAAAAGAGAAATCATCAAAACTGTAGAAATAACAAGATTGCTTTATTTCACATCCAGATTACCAAATTTAATTCTGCCTTTAGTAAGTTTCAATCTTCTTTATCTACATTCTCCACAGATCGATTGGATCAGAATCTCTGAAACCATACCTTTACAATGCTCAGTATCTTCTACATAGAAAACCAGAAAAATTGTATCTAAATCTTTGTGAGTAGTAGTAGACATTGGGATTTTGGGTAAAAAATTTCCTAGGGTATATTATTCTGTAACTAGTGTTGAGAATCCCTGATGCACTTTTATGCATTTGGCAATATGCATTATTCACTCATTCATTTATTCTGTATTTCTCACTCCTTCTAATATCATGCAAACACCATGAATAAGACAGCAGTGTTGGTAAATTAGGACTTACATGTTGCAAGCTGTAAACTGTGGCAATCTGTTGACTCACAGGGTAGGACCCCTGGGTAGGGTCAAGCAGAGGCTCTTGGTAAAACAGAAGGGCTTGGATGGGCATCTCTCTCTGAGGGTGGGTGATCACTTGCTGGGAAAGAGGCAGGGCTTTGGGCTGAGGAAGGGAAAGCAGGGGCTCAGTAGGAAGCATGGGAGTGTGAATAAGAGGCTGGGGGACCTGGTGCATGAAGGGCTGAAGCAGAGGCAGAGGAAGCTGCGCATTTTTGAGACCAGTGAGATCTGGGATTTGGCGCTGAAAAATTGGAACTCCTGGAGATTTGAGAAATGGCATCACATGGCGCTTAGGAAAGATGCTTTTACTTTTAATTGCTTCAGGTTTAAGGACAGGCAGCACCATAGCAGGCCCAGCAAGAGGCAGGATGTTTTGTGGAAAGACAGTGTAAGGAATGGGCTCAGCACAAGGATAGACAAAAGGCTGTGGCTGGACAAGGGACTGGGTTTTGTCCTGGTGTTCATCCTGGAGAGAAGGAGACAGAATTTTTTACTTTATGATTCAACTGTCATTGCCATTCATGGTGAATTAAACTCCTCACTTTTGAACAATCATAATTGACTGAAAGGAAAGTAAGACAATCTTTTATTTTTGCTGGCTAAGACGTTATTTGGGGTCACATAAAGACTAATGTGTTAAATTCTCATTGAGGGATTTCTCATTAACCTACTTCTTTTATAGGTGAACACAGATCAAACTGAAATCAATGTTTGGGAATTTTAGACTTGTTTCTCATTTTCCTAGTTGCTTTCAGTAGCTAGGCAATTATTGGCTAGCTGTACGGTTTGGTATGGTGAAGGTATTGAATTTTCAACATAACGTGATGATAATTGACCAAATTCTTTTCATAAGGAAGATTTATTTTGTTTTCAAAACAATTAGAGAAATGACTTCATGGTGACTTTTGTGTGTTTTAATGAAAAGGAAATGAATTTGTGTTTTAATTGAAGGATTTACTCTATACCAGCTAAATTCAAGTAATACTTCCCTTGGTAAATGGTAGTTACTGTAAGTTTTAAAGAAGCATTATTACATTTATTTTGATTTAGAAAAATACTTGTAAGTTCTAAACAACCCCATTCCACTCATAGAATGGCACACTAAAGTGTTACAATTAGATAATACATTAGCACATGTGTAACTTACTTAAATGAAGAACTTGATGTTGTCTGAGAAAACCTTTCATTTTAAACAGTCTTTGCTTCTAAAATCCTGTGTGATGTTGGCACATAATTGTGTACTCAGTTGTCCTGAATCTCACTCACTGCTCTCATCTGGGTGATGGAAAGTCTTTTAACCCCATGTATTCATAACTGTTGCTATAAAACATGTACAATTTTAATGTAAACCATTGAATCTTTATTGTGTCAGCTCACCAACCCTAAGGGATTATGAGTATTTTCAGGTTTCAGATGAAGCAACTGAAGTACAGAGAAACTTGGGGCCAAGGTTATAGAGCTAATCAATGATCAAATTAAGATTTGTGCCATATTGCTTTCTTATTACTTTCATTAGCCTATCTATTTTTAGAATCAGGGAATCTAGTTCCCATCCTGGAAATATATATACTTCTGTGTGTTTATGCTAGCAAAGTTAGCAAATTAATCATTATTCTTAAGTATTTAGTCTATTTTCTGCAAAGAGAGCCAAAAATGCATTTGTCTTAAAAATTTCAGGGGAAAAGGGGAAGGATATACAGGAAGTAGTATAAAGGACCCATGGACAACAACTAAGGGGGGTGGAAATGGGAGGGAGGTGGGGAGCACTGAGGGGGTGGGCTTGGATAGGAGTAAAAGACAGAGAACTGTACTTGAGCAATAATTAAATTAAAAATTAAAAATAATAAAATAAAATTATTATAAATTGTCATGTCCATATAAAAATATATATTGTCATTTCTTTCACTGACATTTCTTTTATTACAATTCTTTACACTAACCATGGAAACCTTTTGTGTAATAAGAACAGGAAAATGTTTTATCATATTTTATAAAAATTTTAGAAATGTTATGAACAAATTACCTGTCTTTGCTCATCTTTGTCATTTTCAAACTTCTTGTGTTTCTTCTAGAAAACAAACCACATGAAAAGAAATGGTATAATCTGTAAATACTGAATATAGGAAATTATGAAAATGGGTACATTGAAATATAAGGATTTAACCCCCTATGGGGGATATCAGACTGAAACTTACAACTCACAACAGTTGGCAGTCCCAGAGGGTAGGGGGCTGGTGGGATAGTAGAAAGTAAAGGGGGTCAAGTATATGGTGGTGGAAGAGAACTTGAATTTGGGTGGTTGGCACACAATGCAATGTAAAGATCATAGAAGTGTACACTTGAAATCTCCATGATCTTATTAACCAATATCACCTCAATAAATTTACTATAAATAAATAAATAAATAAACAAATAGGTTTACCTTGTTAATGTGTGCAATGGCTTCTTTCAGAGAAATGAAAATCAAGTTAGGTTATGTTTTCAAAGAACTTTTATCTATCCATATAAATCAGAAAATGAGGCATTTAATAGGTTAATGTGGATACCTTGCATGATAACATCATTAAAAATTCAAGTATAACTTTTTCTTAGTAAAGCTTACATGTTGCCCTCTTCTACATAAGAGAGTTGCATAAAAGACAGATAAATGCAGTCAAGAAAAATTGAGTGTTGGTTTGCCAACCAATGCCACCGCAATAAATTCAATAAAAACTAAAATTTTTTTAAAAG
Organism: Sturnira hondurensis; assembly: GCF_014824575.4. NCBI lineage: Eukaryota > Metazoa > Chordata > Mammalia > Chiroptera > Phyllostomidae > Sturnira > Sturnira hondurensis. The sequence goes on from NW_028087445.1 coordinate 14,939, forward strand.
GAAAAGAAAATTAATGAACATAGTACAAAAAGAGGCATTTAATAGCTGCTGTTTTTCTCTCTCACTACATTCTCTTCCTGTGACAACAAATGACCTCTAATGTACCATCTCATTCCACAAGAATGTAACTCATTGATGACCAATTATAATAAGCCTTCTGTGCATCATTCTTGGGTTATTTGTTATGGTTAAGTGTCAAATGAATTGTAAGAACCAAATACTTTCCCTGAGAATCTGATAACATTTGTGGGAAAGTTTACCCATGTACCCTTTAGCAGGTGTTGACAGACCCCAAAAGCGGTGCAAGCGTGAATATCTACCTGACTCTCACAGGCAGATTTGAGACTGAGACCAAGTCTCACTGCCTCTTATTCACTAAAGTGACTACTGAAATTATAAAATGTCCATTTGCATGTCTGCCCACCTCCTGTGTTGCCATTCTTTCCCATGGGCAGCCTCTTTTCAGTTTGAACCTTGCCTGCTAGTCAATGTCTGATCCACAGAAGGAGACCAATAAATGTCAAAACAGTGAATCAGGTCACCATGGAGAGAGCTCAGGACAGATGAAAAGACTGTACAGTTCATTTCAGGAAGGGGTGGGACACAGTGACACAATTTCAAGCAGCAAGCCAGCATAGAAAATGCTTGAATACTGAATTCTGCTGACATTTTGCACTCCAACATAGATAATGGAAATTTACATCAGAACTTATGTATCAGAACTAGCACATTGATTAAATGCACTCAGTAACACAATATAAAGAGTCTACAGCATTTTACTGCCCCCCAAGCTGGGGATTGCCTCAAAAAGAACATTGTCTTATCTCTGTGTTTTTTTTAATTTTAATTTTTATTTAATTCTTGTTCAAGTTCAGTTTATTACCTCTGTGTTTGAAAGGCTTTCTACAGTGTATAGAGGAAAAAAGTAAAATCAATAACTGGATCACCAAAGAATGTTGCTGTTTTATGATGAAATTTTTCTGTGAATAAAAAATATCTTACCACACTGGATACACTGAGTTCTTCCTTGGGAGGGGAAAAAAAACACCATTTACTTTCTGTAACTAATTCATTTTTCCTACTTACTTTTCACCTTCGTTATGCAGAGCTACCTCCTTCACAAATTTAAGAACTAAAAATGTTGTATGTCTTCTGAGAGCTTTGAGAGTTAATTGTGTTTTATGTCTTTTATATTTGGTTACTCGAAATGGCGTGTTTTTATTCTACCTGAAGGAAGAATATATTGGATCGGTAACAGAGAGGGAGTTATTTTAATATTTATCAGTCACTTTTATTATGATTACACATACGTTTATAACTATGATTATTCCCTGATACTTCACCTTCTCGGTGTCTTTGGACAGATACCGGTAGGATTTGGCCCAGTGCCACAGGGAAAGATGTACATGAGTTTCATCACTGGATATGGTGTCTTTATCCAGGTTGGACATGCATGCCATTTTACTTGTGCAGTATTACTCTTTTAAATGTTTGTTTCTTCTTTTTTTGTCTGTTCTTTATTTGCTGGTTTGTTTTTATTTTAGGGACTGGTGAAATTTAACTCAGGTTTGTGGCCCAAGAGGACACTGTTAAAACAGTGAGTCTATGTATGTGATTTTCTTTAAAGAATTTTTGTAAATTCTGGGGAAATTCTGCTTTGTTTGTATGCCTATGAAGTTGATGATATTGTTCTCCACACATGGGGAGACATTTCACTTCATGTTAATTTTCTAGAGATTTTCTTACCTTCTGTGCAAGGGCAAGGAGCCGCCAGGCAGGCAATGATGAGGACCTTCATGGCTCTCAAGGTCTGTGAGAGGAAAACAAGTGCTGTGGTTGTCTATGTGATAATATTCTCTTAATTACATAGGTTTAGCTCTCTTGTTAAAAACAAAAACAAAGGTACTGTATGTTAGAAGAATTACTAATAGAAGTTTTATTATATAACTAAAGTCAAAACCTTCTCTGACTCCTTAAGCTTACTTACCAACTTTTTACTTCAATGGAAGTCATTCAGAGTTTTCAGCTCTCAGCTCTACCCCACCTCATTCTTTTTTATCTCATTTACAGTACAATGTGTATTTTCAAAAGACGGAAAAACAATGTAAATAGATAAAGCTTTATTTATTGATTCATCTCATCAAAATGAGTGAAATTTATTCAGCACTCTTAATTGCCCAAAGCTGTCTAGGGTCTACATTTAAAGCAGAGGACAAAATGTTAAGATTTCAGCCCTGATGAATCCTCATATCCACTGGGAACAGACTAATTAAAAAATGTATGCATAGAAGATCATAGTTTATTTTATTTTTTCTTCATTGAATGAAAGAATTTTATGAATACTATATTTAATCATATCTCTTTGTGTCTAATAAGACTGAGATTTTACCTGAGCATTTCGCTTGCTCCACTTATCCAGATGTTTTTATAGGACCAATACATTTGTTTATTGTCTACATCCCCACACACCTAATGACGTCTCTTTTCCTTTGTGCTGTATGACTTTAGACATCACACAGCACACTTCTGCTCTCTCTGATTTCTTGATGATTTACCAAAGGATTAGGTTCTCTTTCCAAATCCCCAAGGCAGACTATCTATTATTGTAGCATAATATAAAATATATGTTAACACTTTTGAACTAAATGTACCAAAGTCTTCATTTTCTTCCATCTCTATAATTTCTAGTAAAAAATAGGTTTGTGTGACCAATATACTTCAACATACAATCCATAATTCTAGATTTATAAATTAAATTTCTTGTACAAATATTTCATGAAAAAGATCCTAATTTATGTGAAAAATATACCTTCCAATATTTAAGGCTGAAATATTTCTCTTTACTAGGCAAATATATTTTCTAAATTTTTCTCATGGATATTACATAATTCTTACATAAATTTATTTTGCTCAAGACCTCTAATGGTTTACTGTAATAGAGATCATTATGCATCTGGAAGATTTCATTGCATTTTGTACATTTTATACTTAGTATTTTACATACCAATTTTTAGACAAATATTATTAAAATATAGAGTCTAATGCACTCTTTCTTCAAAACCTTTTGTTTTTCTTTTCAAGTTATTTCTACCTCTTCCAGAATTTATCTTATGAAGTAAAACTTTGTTTATTTTTAACTGAATTCTCTTTTTCCTGTCTATTTTAATATTTTAAAATCTCTTAAATCAAACAACAGTGTAAAATGTTACATGTTGTAAACTAGAAGCATTCAACAAATGCTTCTTCTAAAAATGTTATTTATAGGCATTTCAAGTAGGGCATGTTTCTAAAGAACCTCCATATCTTCATTCAATATGCTACCTTTACGACCTCTGTTGAAGAAAGTTTTCACAATAATTTCCTTAAAATATCTTACATATGTTTGGTCTGATGACATTAATATGCTTAATCAATTTGGAAGACATATAATTCAGAAAATAAGTCTTTTCATATAGCCTGTAAAGTACCCTAAAGTAAAAAATATATAACCACATTTTGAAAATACTACTGCATTTTTTGGACTCATAAAGCTTATTCAGCCTTATAATTTTCACCAGATCACAGATACTTCTACTTTTTTAACCTAATTGGTGAGAATCATATCAGTACTACTTTAAGTACCTTTATTTCAAAGATTACATTTAAAAAGTTATTTTCTTCACATATTTCAACTAAGTTGAAATAAAGGTACAGAGAAGACACATTTAATTTTTTTTAAAGATTTTATTTATTTATTTATCTTTAGAGGGGAAAGGAGAGAGGGAGAGAAACATCGATGTATGGTTGCCTTTGGTGTGTCCCCTGCTGGGAGTTGGCCTTCAGGGAACTGGCCTGCAACCCAGGCATGTGCCCTGACTGAGAACCGAACTGCGATCCTCTGGTTCGCAGGCCTGAAGACACATTTAATTTATCCAGAAAATTCTTACCTTTTTTCCAAGGTGGAGGACAAGAAGTGAAGGTGGAGCTAAGTGGATGATGGCGTGTCTGCTTCTGTGACTGTTTACATACTGTATTTGATGGCATATTAATTAGGTGGTTTGAAATAAAATCAACAGTGGGTTTCAATTCCAAGAAGTCTGCAATAATAGAAAATGATTTCTGCCCAATATATGTCCTCAGAAATACTGGGAAGTATTTGAAGAAGGGAACAATTCACATCTGGCAAAGGACATCTGCCCAGGAAATAAAATTGTTTAGTAACTGAAGACAGTCACTGGAGGACAGTGACCCTTTGACTCAGTCCATTAAGTTCAGACTTAATTAGATCTCTAGCACTTGGTGAGTCCTCTAGAGCTCACTTGTAAGGGATGCTGTATGAGCACCGGACATATGCAGGGGCTTACAAAGGCCACAACTGCACACTAACCTGAGCAGTTGTTAGTGTTTTATGCTGCCATGGAGAAAAATGACAAGATAACAAGTCCATGGTGGTAGCTTAGTCATGTGAGTCAGATTACAAAGCTTTATGGCTCCTTGATATAGGCACAATAAATAGTTAACTTAAAACTAATATCTTTTACTCAAGAGGATTGGGCCTTTCTATGGAATGAAACATTTCACAAAAGGAATTTGGGTGGCTAATATAGGCAAAATCATTTGTAAATCTCTTATAAATCTTTGGTAAAATGTCATGGAGGCTTATTTTTTTCTGGTAAATATCAGTTAACTTTTTATGATCAATCACAATAATTAGAATAGTTTTACTTTTTTACTTAGCACCAGCCCTATGCCTGGCATTTTGCCCTTTACAGACTTATCTTCTATGATTATAACAAAAACCTCAGGAGAGCTTTCCTCTCTATATTTTCCACAAAGAAACTGAAATACTACTAAGTAACTGGCAAAATCTATATTTTTGTTACTTGCAAAGAACTCACATTAAAAGCCATATCTGAGTATGTGTGTTTCTATTTGATTATATGCAATGACCATGTATTAACCCCATGAGTTGTTGTTACAAAACGTATCTATCAATGTAACATTTGGGCTTCAACATGCACCATTTGTTATGACTACATTGGAGGAATGGGCACATTTGCTGAGTGTGAGCAGGGTTGCTTGTCTTTAAGGAGCTCATATTCTAGTTGGAATCTACAAGAATGAGGATGATTTTGAGACAGAATCAAATGTGAATAGATTATTTTGGCTGAGGGAATTATGGATGTTTGTACAGCAATACACCATGTTTGTTGGATTCTGTATTTTAGGAAACATAGAGGATACAGAGTTTGTAAGTTACAGGGTTTTGATGAAGTCAAATCATGGCTGCTTTTGGATTTCAAGCATTCATTGTGATATAATTCAGTAAGAATATGGAAGATATGAGAGATTTCAAAGAAAAATGGATGGTGAATTTTTCTGGAATATATTTCTTTATGTCACTATCTGAGGCAGCCTAGAAAGATAGCTTGTTATAAGAAACATTATGATGACCTCAATTACAGAAATGATGCTGGGCATCTTAGGCAATGGAAAGCAAACTGACATTAAAATAAGAGAGATCTGAGAAGTCAGGGAAATGAATCATAGACTATACCAGAGTGATTAAAAAGTTATCCATGTTATAAACCAATTTGAAAACACAGCTGAAATTAGAAAGGAGATGCTCATTGAAGTCTTCTACATGGTAAGTTTGAATGTGTCTAAGATCCGATCTGAATTAACTATGATGCTCAATGAAGTTATATGTACAAGTGTAGAAATGAATTTCTATTTTCTGACGAAGGAATAAATGACCATCTTCAGGGAAAGAAAGTGGCAAGTCAAAAGCCAAATTGCCTAAGAATAGAACTCAAGTCTGCCTTATTTCCAGAATTAGGAAATAATAGGGAGTTCTGAAGAAAAGGAAGTAGAGGGTGATTGGAGCCATGGAAAGAAAGAGTTGGTAAAAAAAAAAAGTCAAGGCCAGAGTGAAAATGCTACACAGGAGTGGAATAAGGTGGAAACAGAGAAGAGATTTTTGGAATATAGGGTCATTATCATTTTAACCATTGTGGTACACTCGAAGTGGTTGAAAGTATTTCTGAGGAATTAAAAGCAACTCTACTCGAGAGATTTTAAAAGTTGAACTAAGGGCACCTATCAAACAGCATCTATGCTTATAGGAACAGAATCATACAAAGTTAATTTTAGGGCTCAAATTTTTAGCTTAAAAGAAAGAGGCCAATGGTGAGAAAAGGCTGAAACACACCAAAGGGGTAGGGATTAAGTTAAAAAAGCAAGATCCAGTAGGATCAGAGTTACAACCAAAAGAAATAGACATACGCAGAGTGTACCAGTTTCTCTGAAAATAAAGAAAAGTAGAAAAAGATCAGTAATATAACATATACTTTAAAACACAGTTTAAACATTTTTTTTTAAAACATATCCTACTTTTCCAGTTAGGTGCAGGATGGAGTTTTGAACTGACAGTGAGGGAAGTGAATGTGGTTTTTGGGTATTTGAAAGAGGAAATATTTTGATTAATGTGAAAATAAAAATGAATAATATTTATTTTCCACAGCATTAATACCTAGATGAGAGTAGAAATCACCTTGTTTCCTTTACCCAAGTGGATTTATTTTAAAATGGTTGCAGTATAATATCAATAGATCAAGTGAATTGTTGGAGTAGGGACAGGGAATAGAATGTATTTGTGATAAATGACTAATCATAAAGTGCTGGTTGCTCTAGGGAGGAGGAGATGGCAGTTTATTACTGGTTTAGTAATAAACCAGTACCCTCAAAAGGACTTGAATGACGACAGGTAGGAAAGAAGGCAAAAACCAGGATTCAGGAGAGTGAGCAATTCGATGAAGTACAGGTCAGAGCTTTTTATGGCATGGGAGTTACAGCATCAGAAAGAAGAGCCTTCCTGGGTGATGGCCAGGTACAAAGAATAGTCATACATGCAATACTGTATATTTGAAAACAGGTGAACATGAAGGTTACATGAGGCAATAGTAAAATACATTCCATATTAAATGTCTCTTCTTGCCAGAATGTTGCTAGTTGCCAAACATTCAACAATAAGTTAAAAAGCAAAATTTGGGTCCCCATAGAGATCAGAGCCTTCAGGATAAACTAACATGAAACTTACTTCTCATCAAGTGTAATAAACACTTTAATAAAGCTGGCATAAGGGACAATAGGCACAGAGGAAATACCTACTGTACTTTGTTGTTGGATAGGGAAGCTAGAGAGGATCTTTATGAAAATATGGGTCCTGAGTGAGTTCTTGAAGCTGGATGAATGTTTTGACCTGAGTAGGGGAGAGAATAATTGGCTAAAAAATGAGTAAGATAAGGATCTTAGTTATCAAACACAAGTAACTTCAAGAAAGTCAAGTAATTAATCAGGGCCATGAATTATAACAAAGGGAGTCGATGGAGATTAGAATGGAGAAAGAGAAAGAGGTAAGATAATGAAAACCAAAGCATGCTGTGCCCTTTTAGAACATGAATTTTATTTTATAGAGAATGGGGATTGGTTGAAGGGTTTTGGGATTAAAGTAACACTGAAAAAATAAGTACTTCTTGAAAATCTTGATAATGATAAAAATTCATTTAAATGAGTTTCTCAGGTTTGAGCTGATATCTTTTGCAGTGAGTGATTATGAGCTAAATAAAGTTCAAGGAAGGACAGAAGATGACAGTAGTAAGAGGAAAGGAAACTGAAACCCAGAGAGGAAGAGAGACTTGCACAAAGTCCACGAGGAAGTCTAAAGCAGGCCTCAAAAGTACATAGTATGTGCCTATTCACAGACCAGTCTTCAAATGTTTTAGGGTTTTTGAAAAACATGTTACTGTTCTATCACAGTTGTCCCAATTTTCCCCATTTGCCCTCCTCCACCCAATCCATGTCCCACTCCCACTGTCAGTACCCACATTGTTGCCTGTGTCCATGGGTCGTTCATACATGTTCTTTGACTAGTCCCTTCCACTTCTTTCTTCCATTATGGCCCTTTGGCCTCCCCTCTGGCCACTGAACACATTATTCCATGTTTCCATGCATCTGGTTCTACTGTGCTCAATTGTTCGATTTGCTACCCCAGCTCTTTCATACTTCCATTTGCATGGGTTGTTTTTTCATCCCTTTACTTTTGAGCTGTGTTTATCTTCAGTTTTGTGGTGAGTCCTTTGTTGACAGCATATATGTGGGTCTTGTTTTCTTATCCATTCAGTTACCCTATGCCTTTGGATTGGAGCATTTAAGCTATTTACATATAGAGTGATTGTTGATAGGTACATATTTAGTGGTACCTTATTCTCTTAACTCTGTTCATCTGCTGCTGCTTCTCCATCCTTCTTCTGCTCCTCCTTCCTAAAGCAGGTTCTTCAATATTTCTTTGCAATGTTTGCTTGGTGGTGCCAAACTCCTTTAGCCTTTTCTTGTCTTGGAAGCTCTTTATTCCTCCTTCAATTTTAAATGACAGTCCTGCTGTATAAATTATTATCGATTATAAGTCCTTGCTTTTTATCACTTGGATATTTTTGTGAATTCCTATTGGCCTTAAATGTTTCTTTTGAGAAATCAGTTGACAGTCTTATGGGAGCTCCCTTGAAGGTAAATAACAATTTTTCTGTTTCTGTTTCTGAGAATATCTGTTCAGCTTGAACCTTTGCTATTTTAATTATGATGTGTCTTGTTGTGGGACTTTTGGGTTCATCTTGTCTGAGATTCTCTGTGCTTTTTGTATTTGTGTGTCTTTTTGCTTCACCAGGTTAGGGAAGTTTTCAGTCATTATTCCTTCACATAGGTTCTGGATTTCTTGAGCTCTACTTTCCCATTCTGGCACCCTTATGATGTAGATGTTTTATGCTACATGACATCTCAAGGTCCCATAAACTTATTTTTTATTTCATTTTCTTCTTGCTGCTCTGACTGGGTATTTCTTTTCAACCTTATCTTGCAAATCACTGATTGAATCATCTGCTTGATCCAACCTACTCTTTATTCTTTCCAATGGATTATTCATTTTGTGTATTGTATTCTTCATTTATGACTTCTTCATTTTATGGTCTCCACTTTTTTCATGCTGTATAGCATCTTTATAACTATTACTTTGACCTCTGTATCTGCTAAATCGCTTGCCTCCATTTCCTTTAGCCATTTTTCAGGAAATTTCTCCTGTTCTTTAATGTGGGGTCTATTTCTTTCTCTTCCACATTAGCTGCCTTTTCATGTTTCTTTTATGTACAAGGTAGATCTACTGTGACTTCCAGTTTTGTAGGGTGGGCTTACGATGTAGGTGTCCTGTGGGTTTATTGGTGTAGTCATCTTAATGACCTGAGCTTGGTTAAGCAAGAATGTTTCTTATGTGGGCTCTCCTGTCATAATACAGTGTTATTGGTTATTGGCTTGTTCACTCCTGGTGTTAACCCTCAGGCTGGCTTACTGTGAGGATCTACCCCAACCACAGTGGGCAAACTGCCAGGCAGAGATTTACCACACGAAGCAGAATTCACCTGTGCAAGTTTAATGCCTGCAGAAATCTCCCTTTGTTATTCTGCTTGTGAAGCTTATTAGATCCTGTTCTGTTGTCCAAAGCTGGCCACTGGTTAGTTGTCTCTGTACTTGTTGATAGGGACTCTGGTGTGGGCTAATGTAAGACACTGTTTGAGGCTGTCTCATGGAAACCGTTTTGGAACTATAAGCAATCTATAGTTTCCGGCTGATTCTTCTGGGCCTGGGTGCTTGCACCAAGATTGGCTTTTACCAGTACTGGGACCATGGGAAGATCGTTAAGGTCACCAGTCATCCCAAATTCTGCTTCCACCTGTTTCCACCAACTGGCTGCCTTTTATGTTTAGTCAGTGTATGAGACTCTGGTTTACTTGAGTTGCATGAGGCAGGTTCACAGTGAGTCACCAGGTAGGGGCTACTTGTATTCACCAGATTGATACACATTCAAATTCAGTGCCAGTGGTGGTTTGGAGGCCACCCAGCAAATGTCCCCTGGGACACTAAATCTAGCTGACACATCCTGGGTGCTTATTATCTTTGCCTTAGTTCAGGGTCTCAGGGGGGCATCAGGCTGAGTTTAGCAGATTTTAAATGTTCAAGATCATGATTTCAAAAGATGTTTTGTCACTGTATTTTGGTTTTATTTTCTGCATCATTCTGAGTTAATTTTTCATTGTGTGAATTTTTAAGATTTTTGTTCAAGTAGAGTTGTCTCCATTTTACCCCCACCATTCTCCCCACCCCAGCCATACCCACTCCCAACTCTTGATCCTATGCCTTTTTGATTTTGTCCATGTACACATTAGAATGCTCTTCCAAATGAAGATTATAATAAAACATATAAAAATAACACTTAAATTTATGTATGGACATTTCTTGTTTTAATTTTTTTAAAGATTTATTTATTTATTTTTATAGAGTGTAGAAGGGAGGGAGAAAGAGAGGGAGAGAGACATTAATGTGTGGTTGCCTCTCCCATGTCCCTGGCTGGGATTCTGGCCCACAACCCAGGCATGTGCCCCTACTAGAATTTATATATGAACATTTCTTGTTTTAAATTTTTAAAGATTTTATTTATATATTTTTATACAAAGAGAAAGGGAGTGAGAAAGAGAGGGAGAGAAACACTAATGTGTGGTTGCCTCTCCCATGTCCCTGGCTGGGGTTCTGGCCCACAACTGAGGCACGTGCCTCTACTAGAATCAGACTGGTGACCCTTCAGTCACAGGCCATGCTCAATCCACTGAGCTACACCAACCAGGGCTACATTTGAACATTTCTAACTGGAATGTAATTTATTAACCTCCTCATTTAATCCAGTCCTCCTTTATTATATCTATTTTAGATAAGAAAATTACAGTTTAAGGAGCATAAGCAATCTCCAAGGTTATTGTAAAATTTGTGTATGAACATTAACCTTCCTTTCTGATATTTCATATTTTTGCTTACATAATTCACTAATGTCTGGAATTTATTCTTTCTTCTGCTCTTCTTTCCTTTCTGGGAGATTTTCAGGGATTCTATATTTTACCCCCATGTTACTTGGTTGTTATCAAAGGGTTCTGTCTTTTGCTTACTGCTCTACTGACTCTACAAGAATATAACACAAACTGATTTTTTTAGTTAAATAAATAAACATTGTGGATTACGTCATATACTGTGGAGCACACTTTCATTGTAGGAGAAGTGAAAAAGGAAGGGCAGAAAAGGAAAGAGAAAGTTGAGAAAAGTGAGACTGAAAAATAACAGGGAAGAAGAGGAGATGTGAAATCCAGCATATATATCATCATAAATACCCACTCAGAGACTGCATATTAATGTCACCAATTTAAAACCACATTTGTGTTGTGTCAGTCACTCTTTATTGATTGTTCTCTTGAATAAAAGGTCCTGGCATTTTCACACAGTGTGGTGTTTGGTTATAGCGAATATGATACCTGTATTATAATAACAGCACAAGTTCTGGTCCATCAATATTCTAAGTTGACTTGTTCCTCCAGGATAAAACCATGAGAAACATACAAAGGTACTCCTGTGTTTAGAGTCCACTGTTCTTGATTCCTTCTGTCACACATAATCCCCACACTTCCTGACATTTTGAAGCAGAAAATAATGTGTGGAATAATGCCTATACTTTTGTGTCCCTACCTGAATTATGAATAAGTTCAATTAAATGTAGGTTTACATTCTGTATCTTCTCATTTGTCTATTTTTATTACCTAGGCAGGCTTCTTTCCCCTTTTCTTTTATGATGTCACTGTTTGGTAGAGCCTTTGAATCACTAGTTCACATATTGTTCAGTTGGCTGTGCATATGTTCGACCTGTTAGAATACTGCCTTTTAATACAGCTTGAGAGAAATTACCAGAGAAATAAATGAATGAAGAAAGAAGGTGCAGTAAGTAAGTAATGAAGAGAGGAATCAAGAGAAAAGAAAGAAGTAATTCATTTGACATTTTCAAAATGGTTAAAGAAGGATTTACCTTTAAATTATTAAACTGATTTCAATACTTATTGAACCTTGTATAACTTTTTTGCATTAAAAATATAGACTAGATTTGTTTTACACTGAGAATCAACTATATATGTAAAAGGCATAGAAATTGATTTAAAATTAGAATAATTAAACTGAATTGGACTTTAATGGCCTTACTAAAACATTTATAATGTTTTGTTTTCCATTCAGAGAATAACAATAATTTCCAATGCATTACGAAAACATAGTGTCGAAGATAAACTTAATAAATACTTTCTTAAAACATCTGCTACAAAATTATAGCTTAAGTTCTATTTATAGGGTCAGGCCTATGGGCACATAATATAATTATGAGTTAACTATGTAGTTTCTGAAAATTTATGCTCAACAAAGAATCACCTGGAGAGAGTCATAACATTAGATTCCAGCTGCATCTCCTAGATTCTGACACAAATGCCTGGAAAAAGAGCCTATGAACTTGCATTTCCAACAAGATCCCTGATGATGCTGACTCTGATGGTCACATGTACTACATTTTTAGTAACAATAGATGGACATCAAATATACCCAAACTTTAAAAGTGGTATTTTGGCGGTATATTTAGTTTCGAATATATTACATTATCCAACCAGTAGCAAAGAGGTGAATTTTATACAAATTTGCCTAGGGACTAAGTGAACAATAATTGTTCCTCCTATTTACTTAACACATGGCTTCCAGGGAGGAACACGAACCTCTAAGGACTCAAAGGAACTAAAATTGATACCCAAACATATACATCAAGTTCCTATGTGACACATAGAATACTGAGCTTCTGTGGTCATTGGACTTTAAAAATAAGAACTGTTTTATTGTATTCTAATGAAGTACTGTATTTTGTCAAACATTTAAATATACTTTAAAGCTTAAAATACAGCTCTGGCTTGTTGTGGTGCCTCAGTGGATTGAATGCCAGTCTGCAAACCAAAGGGTCGCTAGTTCAATTCCCTGTCAGGGCACATGTCTGGGTTTTAGGCCAGATCTCCAACAGGGGCCATGTGAGACGCAACTACACATTAATGTTTCTCTCATTTGCTGTCTCCTTCCCTATTCCTCTCTCTAAAAATGATTAAATAAATATAATCTCTTTTCAAAAATATTTAAAATACACTAAATTCAATAGAATAAGGATTCATTGTAATAATTTTAGGAGACACATTTGAATTAAATGGCTTCAAGTTTATTATGCCATTTGTCACCCTATATTAGAGACCCAGTAAAATTTTAATAAGATGGCATCATTTTGGGCATAGAATTTTCCACCTTGGACATGCATATGTTTAAATAGGGCAGATAGTGTTCTACAGAAACACTTCTACCATTCAAGTCATCTCTGTGCTTACTTTAGCATACCTTTCTCTGTCTTATTCATCCATACCTAGACAAACACTGGGATTAAAATGTGATGGGTGAAATATTTTCCTGGTGGCTCTGCTTCACAATCATCTATTGTAAAGTTTAAGTTCATTCTTTGTACCTGCCAAGAAAGATATTGGGCATTATTTTTAGTTGAATAATATGATCTCATAACTGACATAATTTAGAAAAACAAATGCAGGATTTCAGTGTATATAAATACATCAGTCTTCCAGAAAAGGACATCACAAGAAAGGGCTTCGCCATTTCAGCTTCTTGAACTTGTGCGTCTCCTCTTGAGTAAAGGTAATATATTCATTGACAACCTGATATGATGTCTTATTCTAATTTTTGTTTGCTAGAATGACTTGTAAATTATTTCTAAATGTATAAAATTTATTGAGAAATTTTTCTACAGAAACAAAGAAACAGCAATCGTTTGTCAGGATCTGAAGGCGAGGACAGGGTCCCAATGCCTGTGCATTGACAGCGACGCTGCACCAAATGAGTGATGAGGAGCAAGGGGGAGCTCTGCTCAGGGGTCTCTGCTGTGACAGAACCGACACATCTTTATGTTTTCTTGACTAAATACAAAATATCTCCTATTTGATCATGTGCTTTACTTTGAAGTTAAGTTTCATGGTTATATTTTATAAGAAAATTATCGTTAGAATAGCATAAGCTCTCCTTTTGCAAATGTGGATATTACTCTAAAGGTTTAATTAAGCTTCATCAAAGTTACTGCAGTACCACCACTAACTCATTTTATTTACCTTTTCTTCATCTTTTCTATCAGTAAAATACTTTCTGACTGTCTGCATTATTAGCCGTGTGTAACTGATTATTATTATTAATGTATTTTATTTAATTTATATTCATTTCATTTGTGATTTGGTTAAAAACAAGTTTGTATACTATGTCAAATTTCCTTGTTGTCTTCTTCAGATAACATTCTTTTAAAGATCTTAAAATTTCCATCTGGATTTCTGTTTATTGGTAGAAGGCCAGTTTCTGTGGATTATCCTTAATCCTCTACTTTCAATCAAATTTGAGGTATGAATAATGCTAAAAGCAGCATCTTTATTTGTATCATAACAGAAGTGAATGTTTGGTATATAGCAGGAATAAAACCTTATTCAATAAATATATATATTTTTAATTTTTCCAGTGACACAGTCCTGAATTTCTACAAATGCAGCAATATCAGCAGGTCAGGGATAAGAAAAATAACATCAGTCACAAATTCTGTTTCATATGTTAGAGATTTAAATTATTAGGCAGAAGAAAAGTTACCCTATCATCAGAAAAAAAGTCATTCTATTTTACTCTCAAAACTGATGCCAAAAGTGATGAAGAAGAAAACAACTTCATCAATTTTTTTACCTTTATAGTTCACAAAGTGTTTTCATTTAGAAATCTATAACTGAGAAATAAATAGTTTGCTATATTTCTTATACAACGTCAACAGAACTGAGTTCATTTGTATCAACTGAATTAAAAAAATGTATCAATGAGTTCCAGAGTAGGTTAATTTCACTGATAAAGATAATTTGGAGATTAAATCAATCTCTCAAAGTATCTTCATATATTTTCCCTGAAACTTCTTTATAATTTAATTGTATTTTATTCATTATCTTTCATGTTCTAATACTAGGGTTATACCAACTCTACAATTCTCAAGTCAGGAACTTGACTGGTTCTCTATCTGTATTACAAAAAGAGTCCCTGCTACTTATAATTCTAACTTCTGAATATTTCTTCAAACTCTGCCTTAACTAACACCCCATATGTCCTAGGTAAAGTCCCTATAATTTCAGAGCAACCTAAATGGTTAGCCTGTCTTTGTTTTTGCTCTTCTTACCTGGTGAATGAGTTCATTTTCTACATACTATCTTCACTCTCAGTTTTATTTATTTGCAACTTTCTCAAACGGTGTCTTATCTATTCTATTGGTTGGCCAAATAGTTCATTTAGTATTTTCTGTTAAAAAAGGATAGCTTTTTTTCTGCTTTCACCAGTAAGTTTATTCATTTGGATATTTTGAGTATGTAGGATGTCTCCTGACTCTAGTGGGTAGAGGACAGGGTTGCTGCTAAACATCCTCCAATGCATCCCCACAACAAAGGAGTATTTGGCCAAAATGTCAATAGAACCAAGAAACTTTGCCAATCACTTTTGACAAGTTCAATCTGTCACAGAACCTCCTTTATACACTGCACAAATCTTCGGTGTTTCAGTTGTATTCTTATCTTCTTGAAATAATAAACCATAATATGCTGAAAATGTTGTTTTTCTTCCATCTTCACTATTAAAATGGCTCTACAAAAATTCACCAATTTTGATAACTTTTTTAAAAAAACATTCTGATGTGACAACTGTCACAACACAATCTAACAAAATTCTTTCAAATGAAGTAAAAGACAACTAAGCACTACTAAAGCCATGGTATGGAAAAAAACTCAACAAATTCTCTTACCAACCCAGTATATAATCTTACACAAGCTTTGCCTTTTCTCTTTACTTTATTATTCCTTTCCTGTCTTGGTCAGTTTCAGATGTCCATTTTGTCTGCCTTCATGATACTTTAGTACCTGTATACCACAGCAATGTCCCCTACTTGTCTCTAAGGTCCGTGATGTAATGCAACGGGTTTGAATACTCTGTACCTCCAGCCAGGTTCACAAAGCTGCAGAT
This sequence comes from Sturnira hondurensis, assembly GCF_014824575.4. Classification (NCBI taxonomy): domain Eukaryota; kingdom Metazoa; phylum Chordata; class Mammalia; order Chiroptera; family Phyllostomidae; genus Sturnira; species Sturnira hondurensis. Next base: position 30,947 of record NW_028087445.1, read on the forward strand.
CACAGTTTGATCAATAGATGATTTGAAAGCACAGGAATGACTGTATTACTGATTTGTCCCATGTGTTTTCACAGGACTCAGCCAAATATGAAGATCCTTGCCTTGGCCTTTATCATGGCTCTCATGTTCGCCGTGATTGTAAGTATAGCAGAAGAAATTTGAGAATATGTTTTCAGTAATTATTCAGAGAATGTTTCTATTTCCTTGAAGTAAGAACCATGTTTCCATTGCCCAAACATGGCTTTGTCAATTCTAGTGTTTTGAATGAGCAATTTATTTGAATTACCTTACATCAGTACTTTAAGGACTTGGGACAATTCTTAGGTGCCCACAGAGAGTCACTAGTGCAAGTGACTAGAACTGCACACAGAGAAGTGCACGTGAGAAGAAATGAAAATCCAAGAACAGAGAAAACATAATCATAACACCTGTATAATCTATATTTCAAGAGCCATAGAATTTCAGACACTTAAAACACACCAACCTAGAAAACACTGATCTTGAACTAACCCAAATTTTAACTTTTCCATTTCAGTCTCCTTGTCACAGGGATAGATTTTTTCTAATCACAGACAAAAGAAACTACCACTCAAGGGAAATGGTATGAGAATGTAGCAAATACAAAATAGCCAAAGCCTAGGTCCTGGTTTAGGTTAGAGATGTCACTAATCATAGAACAATTGGCTTAGGGTTTCAGTTACCTAAGACTTTGCCTCCATTTGTTTAATCATAATTGTGGCAACTAAGTGACTTTTGACACTCAATCTAAAATTATGAAACTGAGATGTTCACTCTTGTCTTCTTTTTCTTTTTTAAGGGAGCTTTTTCTTCTTCTTCTTCAGAGGAGGTAAGACATTTTCATTTTCTAGAAAACTTGATAATTAAACATGGAAAACAATTTTAATTGTTCTTTATTTTAACAGAGTGATCATCTCTATATAAAGAAATACAATGAATTCCCAAGGAGAATAAGTATTCCCTATCTGTGATATAATGAAATACATCTTCTTCTTTGTGTATTTATTCTATTACAAGAATCAAAGCTTATCTCAGACACATGATTCTTGAGAGAGGAAATAAGCTCTACATTGAGTTTATTTATCTATGATGTACTGGTCAAGGACCCACAGGGTGTGTACTGGTAGCATCTAGATAGAGACTTCTAAGGCTACCCTGAAGAAGCCAAGTGATTTCACAAAATGCAAGTATCTTGGTAAATATTTGTCTTAGCCTAAAAAATAACTGAATTTCTATTTCTATAAAATATAATACATGCCTAAGGGAGCACAGAAACTGCTAAAAACACAGAAGATGGGGTAAGTTTTCACTGTTTTGATTCTTGTGGAGGATGCTGAAGTCATCAGGTTAAGTTAAATTGATCTTGTTACATAAGAGAGAAAATTTCATTTATCTAGTATTTTTAAAAGAAATGTATTCTTGATATCATGTAATTTTCACATTCCATTTCAATGCAATAAGGTCTCAAAAATTCTTACTAATACAGTAAGTGGATGAATTTTACATGGTACCAAATTAAAATATCAAAAGGGATAAATAAAGATATTAAAATGAACAGAAGTGAATATTTTAAAAAGTAGGAATTTGAAGAAACAGCAAGGTCATTATAGGTCAAGAGTGGGAAGTAGCAATTCCACCAGACTTGAAATTAATAAATTCTGTCTCCCTGGAAAATTGAAGGATGGGCAAAGTAGGAGCTCAGAGATAATATTTTAAGAAACATTTAAAATTGTATGAGGAGTTGTCCATAATCAATGGATTCACCTATATTATAAAAGAATAGAATTGTCAACAAACAGTATAGCTGCATATGGATTACTATTTAGCTCTTCTATTAACCATTTTTTTCCAACAAAGTGAAAGCCTAATAAAAATTTGAAAAATCAAACATGTAGATGATCTATGAGGGTCTAGGTTTTAAAACTCAGCTTCTCATTGAAATGACTGTGAAATATTTACACTGTCATTGTCTCAATTCTCTGCCATTGTCTTTTCAGGGAGGGAATGACCCATATTCATATCAATCAAACTCACAAGAATATTCAGAGCCTATTGTATATGGAAGAAACCAATAAGCACAGGATGGATTCCAGAGGTAAGCTACAACTAATAACATTGAAAACTGTGTTTATCTCTTATTTTTTATTACTAATTTTAAATGCTCACTACAGAATATGTTTTTATTGATTTTAGAAAGAGTGGGAGGGAGAAAGTGATAGAGAAAGAGAGAGAGAGAAACTTTAATGTGTGACAGAGAAATGTAGTATAGTTTCCTCTCACGCGTGCTCCGATAGGGATCTAACCTGCACCCTAGGTAGGTCCCATGACAGGAAATAGAACCTGTAACCATACTGATGCAAAGGATGATGCTCCACCAACTGAACCACCGGCCAAGGATCTGGTGACATTTTTTGTTCTCCAGAAATTTCAGTGTGATACTTAAAACCAGAATAAACAAAACCAAGTCAGAAAACCAAAGCAGAACAGCTCAAGCAAGATGAGCAAGTGTAGCTCTCCTAAAGTACATTTATTCATCTAAAAGTTTCTAAGACAAAACACCTGTCTTGGTATGATTAGACGTGGGATTTTCAAATGGGAGCTCTGGTGTTTTTTTTAATCCTGGTTCAACACTAGCATTTTCATAACCTTAAACTATTCCTAATCTTTTCCAAACTGCTTTTTAATAATGGACAAACAGGCATTGTAACACTAAGTGACCACTTCATAAAATTGGGGAGACTATTGATAGACATACTCCATCAATGCCCGTGATTAGAGTTGTATGTAACTGTGACTCCACGATGCCCTGCCACTAAATCTGTGCCTGGATAGCTTTCTAAAGTGAAATGTTTGGACTAGCGGCTCACACGCCATCTGGGAACCTGTCAGAAATTTAGAGTCTGAAGCCCACCCAGAGCTATTCAATCAGAATCTGTATTTCAACAAGGCCCCCAACTGAATCAGACCACAGGAGAGTTGGAGCCACTTTGCCGTGGCACTGCGGTGAGCGTTAAGGATGGGGACACTGCTCCAATATAAAATTCAGGAAAGATTGAATATCTCTACAGAGCAGAGCAGTTCGGTAATTTAAAGTTGAAATACTTCTAGCAAATTTCAAGTCTTTTTGAATGCACATGGATAATATTTTTAAAAGAATTCCCATTATTGACAGGGCAAAGAGTCTGAATTTACTCCCCAGGCATTAGGTAATAGGTGAATATAATTGATCAAGAGAGAATATGTTAAGAATATCATTTGAGGGACACATACATGAATGAAATGTGTATGCTGTATTTAAGGAGATGGGAAGGGGACCTGAGATAGACTTATGATAGAAAGACTTAAAAGTAATAGGAGAAAGGCTATGAAGAGGAATCATCAGATCTGATGATGGATTGAATGAAAGATGAAACCAGACAAGGAAGGGGAAGAAAAAGAAATGCAGCTCTGGCTGGTGTGGCTCAATGGATTGAACATTCCCCTGAAAACCCAAGTTCGCTGGTTTGATTCCCAGTCAGGGCACATGCCTGGGTTTTAAGCCAAGTTGTGGCTCCAGTGTAGGGCAACCAAGAGGCAAGCATGCGTTGATGTTTTTCTCCCCTCTTTATCTTTACCTTCTCCACTCTTTAAAAATAAATAAATAAAATATTTTAAAAAAGAAATGGATGTAAATTCTCAGAACTGGACTAGCACATTAAAGTGCTTAGCGAATGTGCCTCTCAGGAAAGAGCCAATGTAATCATGTGGTCTGTATCTGTTTGTTGAGGTGGTGATGGATTTCTTTTTCTGTTTTGGTTTTTAGGGAATTTTGCTTTGTGCCTCTGTGACTAGGTTTAAATTATGGACTCACATGAATAAATATGAAGGACACATGGACAATAACTAAGATGGGGGGTGGAGATGGGAGGGGGTGGGGAGCACTGGGGGGGGTGCAGGGCTGGGAATACAAGAAAGAAAACTGTACTTGAACAAAAGTTAAATTAAAAAAATAAAATAAATAAATAAATAAATAAATTATGGAACATTAAAAATATGTTTAGTTTGAAATTCAATAGCATGCAAATTCAAAAGCCAAATGAGCTAGCATGCAGAACTGAATCTCATGTGAGAGGAGACAAGTGAAAACAAAAATGATAGAAATTTATCTAATACATTTTTTCTTATTTGGTCAATGTTTCTTAAGACCCTGAGATAGGTACAAGGAAAAGTCATAGCTTGTTATATAATTAGTTTGGTGATGAGAATGGAAGATTTAAAGACATGGAAAGAAGGAGTTCTTTTGGTGACTGGAAAGAAACAATTGGAAATAAAAGCTGTTACTTGTGATATTATTTGAGGAAATAGGGGTTCAGCTGACATATGTATTCATTCAGTCACCAGATACTTCTTCTGGGCCTCACTGTGAGCAAGCAGTGACATAGCACTGGAATATAAACACCATTGAGTCTCTGCAGTATACAGCTTATTACCTACTGTAAAGTTGAATATCAAAGCTGGCCATCAGCATTTAGAATACCATTTGAAAAAGCACTGGTGTGATTGCTTTGATTACTGTGTTCTTGAAGCATATTACACAGGCAGGAGTTTGGCCAGTGGGTGACATTGAGTACAGACAGACCATGAAGGAGTTCATTGGGAAACTATCACAGTTAGGTGAAAAATAAGAGCTTGAACCAAAAAAGAAGTAGCAGAGGTACCAGCAATAAATTCTAAAGCAGAGTCTGAGTGCATAACTACTTTAGATAATTGTAGTAAAATTTTTCCATGTGAATGACTTTAACTAAGGTATGGTTTGTGTCAAGGTCCTATGTCATGTCAAGGATATACTTACACAAACACAGACAAACAAAGACTTTATTCGGAAAAAAGACTGGCCATGAGGAGAGTGCTCAAATCTCAGAAATCTTAAAGTGCTCAATCTTAAATCTCAATATCTAACAGAAAAGTCTTTTTTAAAGGGTACACAGTGGTATGCAAAGATTAGCACTAGCTTTTAAAGGGAAGGTGGGCAAGCACATAAATAACCAGTAGGAAATAGGATCCCCTGTGGTCAATCAATTCTTACAATAAGCTGATAAAAAAGGGCATGTTCTATTTTTAGTTCTTTTTCAAGCTTTGAAACATGCAGAAATGAGAGGCCCAGAAGACCCTGACCATCATTTGGTGGAGACCAAGAAAAGGGTAACAAAAAGGTGATTTTGAACACTTGGTCAGACACAAAGGAGCCAAGTGAAAAACGAGAACGTATAGAGGTATTAGCAATGAGTTAGTCTGTAGTTTAGTGAAAATAATGTTTCTCTTTCTCCACAGCCTTGGTCTGAAGTCTTCTTTGTTCTCTACTCATGACCATTCTTCTTATTTGAGAACAATTTCCCCTTCTAGCAAGATATTATCAGCCTGCATACAAGAAATACATCTGAAACGTCTTGGCAAGCATATTTTGTAAAACAGTTCTGAAAGTAGAGCATTAATTGTATTCTCTTTGGTATTAGATTGGGACTTAAAAAATGTAGCCCATGAAAAAACTTCCTGTGTACAAATTTCAGATGTGATAAAAAGTCAATCAAATCATGTTAGATGAAAAACATACACCCGAGATCAATGATCAGTAGTTCTAACAGTAGTGCTTATAGCCTCTTCACTATTTGATTTTTTTCTGTTTTGTTCTCTGTACTGAAGTACCATAAAATTCACCAAAAAATGTTTCCTGAAACAATAAATCAGTCTATGAAGCATACACTGGATGGACATTGTTTTATTTTCCTAACACTGATGAAACAAAGCACAAAATCTTGTGGCAAAGAAAGAACAGCAGAGAAGCAACAGCATTTTGTGATAGGTCTAGGGTGCAATTCGACTTTGCACTTTCTCTCTCTCTGGCATTGTCAAGTCATCCTTGACAACCCCTGGTTTGTCAGTGCATCACTGCAATCTCTGTCTCTGTAGCCACAAAGCCGCCTTCTCCCTCTGTGCCTCTTCTTACAAAAACATGAGTCATATTTAACTGAGGATGTACACCTTAGTCCTGGATAACCAGATATTAACTAATTGCTTCTGCAATTACCCATATTTCCAAGTGAGATCATGTTCTGAGGTATGGAGTGTTAGGAGTGGAACTTATGTTCAGGTAAGGACACAACTGAATGCAGAGTACCTGTGTTCCTCATTATTCTCAATAACATTTCTATACTTTATGGATTACGCTATTACAGTTGTCCCAATTTGTCCTTCTGTGGCCCATTCCATCAGATAACCACCCTCTTGCTTCAGCAACCCTCCCCTTAGTTCATATCTATGGATCACTCATAGAAGTTCTTTGGCTTCTCCATTTCCTATACTGTTTTTAGCAAATCCCTGTCTATTCATTACGTACCAGTTTGTTCGTTGTAATCCCTGGGCCTTTTCCCCCATTCTCCTCCTTCCCCCTCCCAGCTAATGAGCCTCCAAATAATCTCTATATCTATGATAATTTCTATTGTGATTCTTTAGTTTGCTTTGATAGTGGTGAATTATCATTTTAATGCTTATAGTTTGATCTCCTTCCTTTTCTGAAATAATTTTTTTCATGTTTAATTTTTTATAGTATTATCCTTTTTAAAAAATGTTTTTTAGTTGTTGTTAAGTACAGTTCTCTGTTTTTTACTCCCATCCTAGCTCATGCCCTCAGTGCTCCCCACCTTCCTCCTATTTCCACCCCTCTTAGTTTTTGTTCATGTGTCCTTTATACTCATTCCTGTAAACCCTCCCCCCTTTCCTCTAAAATTCCCTCCCCTTTCCCTTCTGGTCACTGTCAGCCTGTTCTCTATTTCAGTGTTATTGGTTATATTGCACTTGCTTGTTTGTTTTGTTGTTTAGGATCCTGTTAAAGGTGAGATAATATGTTATTTGTCTTTCACCGTTTGGCTTCTTTTGCTTAGCATAATGCTGAAAAAAATCTTTAGAGCATTTCATATAATAGTGATTTGCTGATGGTGAACTCCTTTGCCATTACCTTATTGGGAAGAACTTTATCTTCCCTTCCATGCTAAATGGTAGCTTTGCTGGAAAGAGTAATCTAGTTTGTAGGAACCTACTTTTCTTTGCTTTGAATACTTCTTGCCAATTCCTTGTAGCCTGCTAAGTTTCTTTTGAGAAATCTGTGACAGTCTCTTGGGAACTCCTTGGTAGGTAAGCATCTGCTTTTCTCTTGCCACTTTTAAAGTTCTCCCTTTATCTTTAACCTGTGACATTTTAATTATGATTTGTCTTGTTGTTGTCTTCTTTGTGTCCTCCTTGTTTGGAACTCTCTGTGATTCCTGGACTTGTATGTCTATATCTTCCACCCAGTTAGGGACATTTTCCTTGAACATTTATTTCAAATAAGTTTTTAATTTATTGTCCTTTCTGTTCTCTTTCTGGTATCCCTGTGAATCAAGAGCTGATACATTTGAAGTTGTTCCAGAGGCTTTTTATCCTATTCTCAATTACTTTGTATTCCTACTTCTTACTGTTCGGATTGAATTTTTCTTTCTTCCTTACATTCCAAATTATTGATTTGATTCTCTGTTTTATCAACTCTACTGTGGATTCACTGTAAATTTTTCTTTATTTTATTTAGTGTAACCTTCATTTATTCCTCAGTCTTTTTCATGTTCTTATAGTAACCAATGAGTTACTTGAGCCTTTTACAAACAAGTGTTTTGAACTCTGCATCTGTTAGAATCCTTATCTCTATTTTCTTTATTCTTCTTCTGGAGGTTTTTTTTTTTTTTTTTTTTTTTTTTTTTGGCCTACATTTCTTTGTCCCTTCAATTTGACAGCCTCTCTGTATTTGTTTCTGTGTATTAGGCATAGCTGATGTATTTTTTGTGTTAGTAGCCTGGGCTATTGTTGAAAAGTGAGCACATAATTTGGATGTGACAGAGCCTTAGGTAATCACCAAGGCTGGGCAACCCATATGAACCAGGTTGATGGAGTATCAGATACTGTGTCAGAGTTCTGTGTCTCTGTGGAGAAGAGGGCTAAATAAAAGGACAATTGCTGCCTGGCCTCTAGAGTTTTGTCCAGGAAAAAGCTGTCCGCCTGCCCTTGCCCTGAGGCCAGATACTTTATTTTCTTGCCATATGCAACTGGTGCCCTTATAGCTGCTGCTCCAGTGCTGGAGCCTGGAAGAAATGAGTCTTCAAACATCCTAAGTCTGTTTTAAACCCTGTAAGAGGAGATGCCTGAGAATCCCAAAGTTTCTTCCAATGGTACAGCCTCGACTGTTTTGTAAATACAGAAGTCAGAGGAACTTATCTTTCTGGCACTGCAATCCTGGTCTGGGTTTTCTGGTGTGTTGCTAAGGTCCCTTGCCCCTAAGATATCCCTCCTGATTTTTATCAACTATAGATGGGGGTGGAACCATATATATGTTCCTCATCTCTATATCTCTTCCCCTCCTACATATCTGGATGAGTGTAATTTTTTTAATTCCTTGCTTGTCAGAGTTCCCTTAAGGCTCAATTGTTTTTAATTTTCTGTAATAGTTGTCTCTTTTTTTTCCTGTAAATTTTTTTGGCTGAGTATGGAGGCAAGACAGGAAACAAGCCATGTTTTTCTATGCCTCTGTTTTGTTATAATCTGAGTTTTCGGATTATCTGGATAATGATTAGGGAAGGAAGCAGGTCATGACACCACTAGATGACTACTCAGAGGGTAATGTAATCATCAAGGCAATCACCATTTACTTGAAAGCAATTTTGTACTTTAACAAAAAATAATAAAGTTTCTTGGAATATGGGTAACTAAGGAGATAAAAATCTGTACTCAGAAATCTAAAAAAAGAAATTAAGAAACACAAATAAATGGAAACATGCACTGTATTCATGGACTGGAAGGATTAACTTCGTGAAAATATCCATATTGACCCAAAGCAATTTATAGATGAAACAACATCCTTATTAAAATATCAGCGACATATTTCACAGATATAAAATAAACATTTCAAAAAAACTTTATTGAATAGTCAATGACCATGAATAGCCACAGCAACTTTGACAAAGAAGAATGAAGTAGGAGGGATCACAATACCTGACATTGCTCTATATTGCAAGACCACTGTAATCAAAACAGCATGGTACTGGCATAAAAACAGGCACATAGACCAATGGAATAGAACAGAGAGCCCATAAATAAACCCAAATCTCTATAGTCAATTAATATTCCACCAAGGGGGCAGAAGCATTAAGTGAAGTAAAAATAGCCTCTTCAAAAAACGATGTTGGGATAGTGGGCAGCTACATGCAAAAAAGTGAAACTTGACCACCAACTTACACCATACACAAAAATAAACTCAAGATGGATAAAGGACTTAAGTATGAGTCATGACACCATAAAAGTGCTAGAGAATAACATAGGCAAGAAAATCTCAGATATTCCACACAGCAATATTTGCACCAATATGTTCCTTACAGTAATGGACATAAAGGAAAGAATAAACAAGTGGGACTTCATCAAATTAAAAAGCTTCTGCACAGCTAAAGAAAACATCAGCAAAATGAGGAGAACCAACCATATAAGAAAATATATTTTTCAATGATACCTTGGACAATGGTTTGATCTCCAAAACATATAAATGACTCTACTAGAGGAAGAAAAACAATCCAACTAAAAAATGGGCAATGGACTTGAACAGATACTTCTCCAAGGAGGACATACAGAGGGCCTATAGACATATGAAGGATGCTCAGCATCTCTAGCCATCAAAGAAAGGCTAATTCAAACCACAATGAGCCTTGGCTGGTGTAGCTTGGTGGATTGAGCACGGGCCTGTGAAGCAAAGGGTCGCTGGTTTGATTCCCAGTCAGGGCACATGCCTGGATTGCAGGCCAGGTCCCCAGTAGGGGACACATGAAGGGCAACCACACATTGATGTTTCTCTCCCACTCTTTCTCCTTCCCTTCACCTCTCTCTAAAAATGAATAAATAAAATATTTTTAAAAACCCACAATGATTTAGCATTTCACATGGGTCTGAGTGGCCATCAAAACCAAATCAACAACCAATAAATGCTGGCAAGGTTGTGGAGAAAAGGAAATCCTAGTACATTCTTGGTTTGAATGCAGACTGGTGCAGCCACTGTGGGAAACAGTATGGATTTTTCTCACAAAATTAAAAATTGAACTCCTTATTGACCCAGCAATTCCACTGCTGGGATTATGCTCCAAGAGTCCTGAAATGCCATTTCAAAAGAACTTATGCACCCAAATGTTCACAGTAGCACAATTTACAATAGCCAATTGTTGGAAGGAACCCAAGTGCCAGTCAGTAAATGAGTGGATCAAAGGACAATGATACAAATGATCTTAGTAATTTCCTTCCTTCTACTTGCTCTGGGCAGTCTCTGTTGTTGTTCCTCAAGTTCTTGTAGGTGTAGGGTTAGGTTGTTTCTTTGAAATGTTTCTATCTTCTTTAGGTAAGCCTGTATTGCTATGAACTTCCCTTCCCTCTCAGGACTGCCTTCGCCATGTCCCATATGTTTTGGGTTGTTGTGAGTTCAATTTCATTTGTTTCCAGAAACAAATGGTGTGAACTCCTTGGTAGAAAAACTTTGAAATTCAGTGGTATAGTCGCCTTCATGTATTTTGATGTTCTATGCTTCCACCTACTCCTTTTGTTTATGTGTGTGTGTGTGTGATCATTTGGAGGGGGAGGCAAAATGGTTTATGACAGCAGAAGAGTATTTTATGATATTTACAGTCACAGTCAGTAGAGAAGAGATAGAAGGTCTTTATATATAGTGTTAACCGTAATCTTCAACACAACTTGCAGAATTAAATGACATAGAGTCTAAAAGTACAATCCTAAGGAGCAATGAATCCAGGAGCTGGTTTTTTGAAAAGATAAAGGAAACCGACAAGCTTTTAAGTAAGCTCATAAGAAAAGAAGAGAGAGGACCCAAACAAACAATCAAAAAGGAAAGAGGAGAGATTAAAACTGACACCACAGAAATAGAAGGAATTGTAAGAAATTAACTATGGAGAACTGTATGCCAAGAAATTTGAAAATTTAGGTGAAATGGACAAATTTCTAGAAAAATATAATCTTCCAAAACTCAATGAAGTAGAAGCAGAAAGCCTGAACTAGCCAATAACAGCAAATGAAATTGAGGCAGTAATCAAAAAACTCCGGTCACACAAAAGCCCTGGATCAAATGGTTTCACAGGAGAAATCTACAAAGCATTTAAGGAAGAGCTAACTCCTATCCTTCAGAGACTATTCCAAAAAATTCAAAATGATGGAAGACTCCCAAACTCTTTTTATGAAGCCAGCATCCTAATTACAAAACCAGATAGAGACACAACAAAAAAAGAAAACGTCAGGCCAATATTGCTGATGAACATAGATGCTAAAATCCTCAACAACATATTGGTGAATTGCATCCAACAATACATTGAAAAGATCAACATCATGACCAAGCGGGACTCATCCCAGGGATGCAAGGGTGGTTCAATATTCGCAAATCAGTAAATGTAATACATCACATAAATAAAAGTATAGACAAAAATCACATGATCATATCAATAGCTGCTGAAAAGCTTTTTTGATAAGGTACAACACCCATTCATAACAAAAACACTCAGCGAAGTGGGAATAGAGGGAGCATTCCTCAATATAATAAGGGCCATATATGAGAGACCTACAATCAACATCATACTCAATGGACAAAAACTAAAATCCTTTCCACTAAGATCAGGAACAAGACAAGGTTGTCTACTTTCACCACTTCTATTCAATATGTTATTGGAAGTTTTAGCCACAGTGATCAGACGAGAAAAGGAAATAAAAGGCATCCAAATTGAAAAGGAGGAAACAAAACTGTCATTGTTTGCAGAGGACAGAATAGTGTACATGGAAAATCCTATAGACTCTATCAAAAAACTGCTCGACCTAATAAACGAATTTGGCAAAACACCGGGATACAAAGTCAATATACAGAAACCCAAGGCATTTTTGTATACTAACAATGAAACAGCAGATGCTGAAATCAAGAAAAATCCCATTCAATACAGCAAAAAGAAAAATAAATATCTGGGAATAAACCGAACTAAGGAGGTAAAAGACCTGTATACAGAAAACTGCACAACATTGAAGAAAGAATCCAAGGAAGACATAAACAAATGGAAACATATACTGTGTTCATGAATTGGAAGAATTAACAACATCAAAATGGCCTTACTATCCAAAGGAATTTACAGATTCAATGCAATACCTATCAAAGTACCAATGGCATATTTCACAGACATAGAACACTTCAAAAATTTATATGGAACCATAAATAACCCCAAATAGTAGCCACAATTTTGAGAAAGAAGAACAAAGTAGGAGGGATCACAATACCTGATATCAAACTGTGTTACAAGGCCACTATAATCAAAACCGCCTGGTACTTGTATAAAAACAGGCACATAGACCAATGGAACAGAACAGAGAGTTTAGAAATAAACCCAAGTCTCTATGGGCAACTAATATTCAACAAAGGGGGCAGTAACATAAAATGGAGTCAAAATAGCCTCTTCAACAAATGGTGTTGAGACAACTGGACAGCTATGTGCAAAAAAATGAAACTTGAGCACCAACTTACAGCATACATAAAAATAAATTAAAGATGGATAAGAGATTTAAATATAAGCCATGACACCATTAAAATCCTAGACGAGAAAATTGTCAGGAAACTCTCAGATATTTCACGCAGCAACATTTTTACTGATATATCCCCTAGAGCAAGGGACAGAAAGGAAAGAATAAACAAATAGGATCTCATCAAAATAAAAAGTGTCTGCATGGCTAAAGAAAAAATATTAAGATAAAAAGAGAACTATATGTTTGGGAAAACATATTTGCCAATGATACCTCAGACAAAGGTTTGATCTCCAAAATATACCAAGAAGTCACACAACTTCACTCTAAGAAGACAATTAACCCAGTTAAAAAATGGGGAAAGGACTTGAACAGACACTTGTCCAAGGAGGACATACAGAGGACCCAGAGACACATAAAGAGATGCTCAATGTTACTTGCTTTCAGAGAGATGCAAATTAAAACCACAATGAGATACCACTTTACACCAGTCAGAATGGCTATCATAAACAAAGCAATAAATAACAAATGTTGGAGAGGGTGTGGGGAAAAGGGGACCCTGGTCCCCTGGGTGGGATTGCAGATTGGTACAACCATTATGGAAAACAGTATGGAATTTTCTCAGAAAACTAAAATTGGACTTGCCTTTTGACCCAGCAATTCCACTGCTAGGATTATATCCTAAGAACCCTAAAACACCGATCCCAAAGAACATATGCACCCCATATTTTTCCAATCCATATTTGTGGATTGGAAAAATTAACATCATCAAAATGTCCATACTGCCCAAAATATTTTATAGATTCAATGTAATCCCTATTAAAAATAGCAATGACACAGTTCACAGATATAGAAAAAACATTTCAAAAATTTCTATTGAACCATACGTGATCCTGAATAGCCTCAGCAATTTTGGGAAAGAAGAACAAAGTAGGAGGGATCACAGTTCCTGATATCAAACTATACAACAAGGCCACAGTAATCTAAACAGTCTGGTATTGGCATAAGAACAGACACATAGACAAATGGAACAGAAGAGAGAGCCCAGAAATTAACCTAAGTCTCTATGGTCAATTAATATTCAACAAAGGGGGCAGGAGTATAAAATGGAGTAAAAATAGCACCTTCAACAAATGGTGCTGGGAGATCTGAACAGCTACCGGCAAAAAAATCAGACTCAATCACCAACTATGCCATGCCAAAAGTAAATTTAAGGTGGAAAAAGACTTAAATATAAATCATGACACCATAAAAGTCCTAGAGGAGAACATAGGCAGGAAAATCTCAGACATTCCACACAGCAATATTTTCACCGATATGTCCTCTAGAGCAAGGGACATAAAGAAAAGTATAGGGAACCATTCTGCATGGCATGGGGAATATAGCCAAGGCCCCGAATCACAAAACTGATGGGGAGTGAGGTAGGCACACAACACCCATATGCACAGATAGGTTTTCCTGTGGAGAATTGGGCCTGCATTGTACCTAAGCTGCTATGAGGCTTGCTTTTGCTAAAATCCCTTACCCTGGATTGAGGCAGAAAATGTTTACTACATACCTCTAAAGTAACTTCCTAAAATCTGTGCTAAACCTCCCAAGTATGGAGTTCAACCACTTTTCCCATTGATCTCTAACAACTTTCCCTTTGAAGTAATTAGCAATATTCTTTCCTTTGTTATCTGTAAAAGGTAATTGCTTGCAGTGAACTTATACATAGTAAATGAGGACCATCCTCCATGTAATGTACCAAGAAAAACAATAAAAGCCTGTCCAGACAGGGGTCAGGGCCCTGTCTCTCACTTAGAGAGCAGCCATGCTGTTCCCTTTCCTCCCAGGATTTCTGTAGTCTGTTCAAATTTGTTCGTTGCAGCCACAACACACGGACCCCAAGGGCCAGAGTCTGCATCAGGAAAGAATAAACAAATAGGACCTTATCAAAATAAAAAGCTTCTGCACAGCCAAAGAAAAGACTAGTAAGGTGAAAGGGGTGCCTTTTTCTGTTTCAATTTTTTTTTATCCATTTTATTTAGAAGTGTGATATTTTAATTGTTCTTAATTTTTAATTACGGAAGACATATGATGTTAGTTTGTGGTGTACAACAAAGGGATTAAACATTATATAACTTACTAAGTGATAACTGATACATTTAGTACCCATCTCAAGCCATACATTGATAGCACAGTATTATTGACTATATTTCCTATGTCATACTTTACAACACATAACTATTCTGTAACTGCAAATTTTTACTTCTTAAACCCTTCACCTTATTCACCTGTCTCCCCAACTTCTCTCATATCCTGTAACCTTCAAAATATTCTCTGTATCTGTGAGCCTGTTTCTGTCATTTATTTTGTTTCTCAGATTCCACATATAAGTGAAGTCATAGGGTATTTGCCCTCCTCTGTCTGTCTTATGTCACTCAGAATAAAACTCTCTAGTTCCAACCATGTTGTTACAAATGGCTAGATTCCACATATTTTTATGGCTGAGTCATGTTCCATTAGAAACAGAAATGCAAAAAATATAATAAAGAATATATATTAAAGAAAGAAAATGGAAATATGGGACAAATATGAAAGATCTCAATTACTTATGTTTTAAAACTTTAAAAATTTATACATTTTAAAACAAAAAAATAACCATGTGGTATGACTTTTAGTGTATCAAAAAGTTAACAAATAAAAAGTTAACAAATTTGACAGTGACAACACCAAGGGAGGAAAGGCAGCATATGAAAGTTACTGTTTTAAGATTTCCTATAAGGATGGCTAATAATGATAGAAGGAAGAAAAGAAGGAAGGAAGGAAAGAAGGAAGGAAGGAAGGAAGGAAGGAAGGAAGGAAGGAAGGAAGGAAGGAAGGAAGGAGAAAATAAGAAAGAATGAAAAGAAAAGCAAAAAAAACCCAAAACCCGAATGATAAGTATTGGTGAGGCAGTGGGGAAAAGGGAACTCTGGCACCCTGTGAGAAGTAAATTGGCACGGTCATGATGGAAAATGTTATAGAGGTTCCTCAAAAAATAAAAATAGAACTACCAACTGATCCAGTAATATCAGATCTCGGTATTTACTGAAAACAATTAAAATCAGGATCTCAGAATGACACCTACCGGCACTCCCTTGCTGATGCAGTTTTGTTACACTCGCCAAGATGTAGTAATAACTTAAAAGCGCATCACTGGATGGAAAGATAAAGAAAACGTGGTACATGCATAACTAATATATTATTCGAATTTAAGAAAAAGAAGTCTGACCTTTAGAGCAAAATGGATAGACTGGAGGATATTATGCTCATATAAATATGCCAGATACAGGAAGAAAAATATTGTATGATCTCATTTGTATGTAAACTCTAAAATTGTCAACTCATAGAAGCATAGAGTAGAATGGAAGCTTTCAGGGAGGCAGGTGGAAACAGGGTAGTGATGTTCAGAGGGTACAAAGTTTCAGTTGTGCCTGACAAGAAAGTTGTAGAGACCTACTGTACAACATAGTTCCTATAGCTAACAATATTGTACTATGTACTTAAAATTTGCTGAGAGAGTAGATTTTATATTATGTGTTTTTACCACACACATTCTCATAAAATAATAGTACTAATCAAGGGGGCAAGAGTTAACTTTGAGAATAAATGAATATGTCTGTCCTTGATGGTGGTGATGGTGTCCTGGGTGTGTACTTACCACCTAACTCTTACCTCAATACTGTATTTTTAAATTTGTAGTAAAATGTTTGCACTGCTTTAGGCTACTAGGTTTCTGGTAATTTGTTATAGTACTAATAGGTAAGTAACACAGGCTATGTAGAATTTTTGTTTTACAATAGCATGGAATCTAATAAGCTGAATGTTGATTATTTTCACTTACAATTTACTACTGTGTAATTTGGAATAAGTAACTTAATTCTGTTTGATGTTGTATTTCTTATGTAAATGCAATAATAATCAATTCAACAGAACTGTATAAATGTTTAATAATAAGTTGTGGGGAAGTCTTTAGCCCCTAAGTACAAAAAGTGATATCAACCTGGTTGCCACTTTTAATCATTTGCTGTACGTTGAGCATTGATTGCGTGGGTGTCTTATATTTATTATTGTATTCATTCTCCAGCACCCCCTGTAGGGTGTTACCATATAAGATACAATGGGTATCACATTGGTTGTTAGTTGGCCAGAACCATGTAATCACAAAATAAAAGAGTTTGTTGAAACATTTGAAAAAAAATATGTAAGTGTAAGTGTATCTCTTTAAGTGGAAGTTGATCGGTTATTTCAAAAAAGACCTGGTCTCCAGGCCCAAGATATACTCACTTGCCCCATTTACTCACTTGTTCTCTCTGTAGTGACTGTGAGGGTCTAGTAGCCCGATGTACTCCAAATGCAGACTCCAGGTGGAAGCTGGGTACAACAGCGCAGTCTGGAACAGTGCTAAAGTAACTGAATGGGGACTGAGCCCCTTGGCAGGTGACTGTGGCTTCCAAAGACTGAGCTTTACCATGAAACAGAAACTCTAGACACTGGCCTTTGTTTTGGCTTTGCTGAAGACACATTTGTACTTTTTCTTTGGAAGGACAGATGGAGAAGGATATTGAAAACCCAGGGGGCAGCTGTCTAATTTCACCTAAGTAAATCTTGTCACATCATAATATCCTGTGTGTGGGACCATGGAAAGGTTTCCTTGTGGTCCTAAGAAAGAACATTTCAAGATGCTGCAAATCTACCAACTTTTCTTAACTCTCAGTCTTCCCTCAGCATCAGACCCTTATTACTTTCCTGCTGTTTTCTTCCACTTTCTTTGGTTCTAAAACTTGCTTTCTGTGTTCCATGCAACCCTTGAGGAATGCAGACTGGCCTTTAGTGTTGACTGCTTTTCTAAGGAAGAGAAGGCTTGTATCCATGACCTTTAGGTAATGTATGTTTCAATCTCATAAAAATTGTAGTACATTGTAATTTATAGATTTCAGCTGCCAATATTTAAAATCATTGTGTAGCTGAGATTTTCTTTCTAGCCACACACTAAAAGTACATTAGCTTTTTAAAAGAAATGTGATTAAAGATAATATTTGCTTAATATTCTATTGCTATTATGTAAACTGCATGGATTGGGATTCATTTTAGTACAGAATATATCTCAATTAAAGTGAAATGACATAAAAGGTTATTCTAACCTTTGAAAAGTCATCTAGCTATGTCATGACCTGCTTCTTTCCTTAATCATTATACATAAAATCACATTATCCAGAAAATCAGGACTCAGAAAATCACAATATGGAGGCATAGGAAAACATGGCTTACCTCCTGACTTGCATCCTCACACAATCACAGCAAAAATCACAACTAAAAAACAGAAAAATCCCTACCACCCAGAATTGAGAAAACTGAGCTCTATGGATGCCAAGTAACCAGGGAACTAAAGAAATCACATCCATCCAGATAGGTAGGAGGGGCAGAGAGGCAGAGGTGAGGAACATGTGGTCCCACGCCCATGTGTGGTTGATAAATACCAGGAGGGATACCTCAGGGCAAGGGATCCTAGCAGCATACCAGAACACTCACAGCAGGGTTCCATTGCCAGGAACTTAAGGTTTCATAACTTCTGGCTCTAAAAACCAGTAGGGGTTGAGGTGGTGGAAGAAACTGTGGGATTCTCAGGCATCTCCTCTTAAAGGGTCTACAACAGACTTAGGGGATATGGAGACTCATTCCTCTGGGCTCCAGCATAGGAGCAGCAGGCAGCAAGGCACCAGTGACGTATGGGGAGAAAATGAAGGATCTGGCCTCAGGGCAAGGGCAGGGGGGCAGAAACACCTCCTGGATAAAACTCCAGATGCCAGGCAGCAGCAATTGTCCTTTTATTTAGCCCTCTTCTGCACAGAGCCAAAGAACACTGACACCATATCTGATACTCCATTAACCTGGTTCACATGGGTTGCCCAGCCCTGGCGATTAGCTAAGGCTGTGTCCCATCCAACTTATGTGTGCACTTTTCAGCAATAGCTCATGCTACTGAGACANTCACAATATGGAGGCATAGGAAAACATGGCTTACCTCCTGACTTGCCTCCTCACACAATCACAGCAAAAATCACAACTAAAAACCAGAAAAATCCCTACCACCCAGAATTGAGAAAATTGAGCTCTACGGATGCCAAGTAACCAGGGAACTAAAGAAATCACATCCATCCAGATAGGTAGGAGGGGCAGAGAGGCAGAGGTGAGGAACATGTGGTCCCACGCCCATGTGTGGTTCATAAATACCAGGAGGGATACCTCAGGGCAAGGGATCCTAGCAGCATACCAGAACACTCACAGCAGGGTTCCATTGCCAGGAACTTAAGGTTTCATAACTTCTGGCTCTAAAAACCAGTAGGGGTTGAGGTGGTGGAAGAAACTGTGGGATTCTCAGGCATCTCCTCTTAAAGGGTCTACAACAGACTTAGAGGATATGGAGACTCATTCCTCTGGGCTCCAGCATAGGAGCAGCAGGCAGCAAGGCACCAGTGACGTATGGGGAGAAAATGAAGGATCTGGCCTCAGGGCAAGGGCAGGGGGACAGAAACTCCTCCTGGACAAAACTCCAGATGCCAGGCAGCAGCAACTGTCCTTTTATTTAGCCCTCTTCTGCACAGAGCCAAAGAACACTGACACCATATCTGATACTCCATTAACCTGGTTCACATGGGTTGCCCAGCCCTAGTGATTACCTAAGGCTGTGTCCCATCCAACTTATGTGTGCACTTTTCAGCAATAGCTCATGCTACTGAGACAAAAAAATATGTCAGCTATGCCTAATACACAGAAACAAACACAGGGAGGTAGTCAAATTGAAGAGATAAAGAAATACAGCCCAAATGAAAAAAGCAAAACAAAACTCCAGAAGAAGAATAAAGAAAATGTAGAGAAGCATTCTAACAGATGCACTGTTCAAAACAGTTGTTATTAAGAGGTTCAAGTAACTCATTGCTTACTTTAATAGCATAAAAAAGACCAAGGCATACACGAAGGTTACAGTAAGTAAAATGAAGAAAAATTTACCGTGAATCAACAGTGGAGCTGATGAAGCAGAGAATCAAGTCAATAATTTGAAATGTAAGGAAGAAACATACATTTAATCAGAACAGCAAAAAGAAAGAAGAGAAAATAATTGAGGATACTGTAAAGAGCCTCTGGAACAACTTCAAATGTACCAAAATTCGGATCATGGGGGTACCAGAAAGAAAAGAGAAAGAATAATAAATTGAAAACGTATTCTAAAAAATCAAAGAAAACATCCCTAATTTGATGAAGGATATATCCATATAAGTCCAGAAATCAGAGTCCCAAACAAGATGTATGCAAAGAAGAACACACCAATAAACATCATAATTAAAATGCCACAGGTCAAAGATAAAGAATCTTAAAAACAGCAAGAGAAAAGCAGATAGTTACCTACAAATGAGTTCCCAAGAGACTGTCACCTGATTTCTCAAAAGAAACTTTGCAAGCTAGAAAGGACTGGCAAGAAGTATTCAAAGTGATGAAAAGGAAAGACCTGCAACCTTGATTACTCTATTCAGCAAAGCTGTCATTTAGAATCAAAGGGTAGATAAAGTGCTTCCCAGACAAGGTAAAGCTAAAGGAGTTCATCATTAGCCATTATTATATGACATGTTAAAAGGAATTATTTCAGAAAGAGAAGGTGCTCAAACTATGAACATTAAAATGGCAATGTTGTGACAGCTTGGATGAACTGGAGAACATTCTGCTAAGTGAAGTAAGCCAGTGGTGAAAGTCAAATACCATATGATCTCATCTCTATGCAGGACATAATTAGCAAAATATAATTAGCAAAATTATATTTTACTTTAGCAAAAGTAAAACATAACCAGAGACATTAAAATTAAGAACAAATTGGCAGTGAGCTGATGGGAGGGGGAGGGAAATGATATGGGAAAGAAGGGGAAGGGTAGGAAATGAACATGTATAAAAGACTCATGTACAAGGCCGATGGGGAATAGGATTGAGATGGGTAGGGCGGGAGAAACTAGTTTTGGGAAAATGGGGACAACTGTATTTGAACACTAATAATTAAAAATATTAAATTAAAAACAATAAAAATAAATAAAATGGCAATGAATTTACCACTATGGACAACTGAATCTAAACAAACTAAGCAGTCAAAACAGAAATAATCATAGATATAAAGATCATTTAGAGGGTTATCAGTTGGAAAGGGAAGGAGGAGAATGGGGGAAAATGTGCAGGGATTAAGAAGAACAAATTTGTAGGTACAGAATAGATGAGGGATGTTAAGAATAGTATAGGTAATGGAGTAGCTACAGAACTTTTAGGAATGATCCATGGATATGAACTAAAGGAAGGATTGCTGAAGAAAATGTGGTTACCAGAGAGGAGGGCACTAGTGGACGAATTGGGACAACTGTAATAGCAAAATCAATAAAATATATAAATGTTAATGAGAGTCAAGAGAAACACAGGTGCCGTGCATTCAGTTGCATCCTTACCAGAAGATAAGTTCCAGTCCTAACTCTCCATACCTCAGAATATGATCTCACTTGGAAATATGGGTAATTGCAGACATAATTAGTTAAGACCTAATTATCCAGGAGTAAGGCGTGCGTCCTCAATTAAATATGGCTAATGTTTTTATAAGAAGAGGTAGAGAGGGAGAAGGCGGCTTTGTGACTACAGAGACAGAGATTACAGTGATGCACTGACAATCAGGGGTTGTCAAGGATGGCCGATAATGCCAGAGAGAGAAAATGCAAAGTCCAATTGCACCCTAGACCTATCACAAACTGCAGAGCTCTCCTCTTGTTTTTTCTGCTAAATTTTGTACTTTGTTTCAGCAGTGCTGAGAAATTAAAATGATGGTATATCTGGTATTTGCTTCAAAGATCGATGTATTGTCTCGGGAAAGATTTTTTTGCTTAGTTTTATGATACTTCAATACAGAGAACAAAATAGAAAATAATCAAATATTGAAGAAAATATCATTACCACTGTGTTAGAACTATTGGTCATTGATCTCGAATGTGTGTTTTTCATATAACATAATTCAATGTTTTTTTCACAGCCAGAATTTGTAAATAGAAAGTTTATTTGTGGGTTACATTTTTTAAGTCCCAATGTAATACATGAGAGAATACAAACAGTGCTCTACTTTTGGAATTCTTTTACAAAATATGTTTTCCAAGGCAATTTGGTTTCCTTTGTTGTATGCAGGCTGATAATATGTTGCTAGAGGGGGAAATTGTTCTTGAGTAAGAAGAATGGTCATGAGTAGAGAGTAAAGAAGACTTCTGACCAGGGCTGTGGAGAAAGAGAAACAATATTTTCATTAAGCTACGGACTAAGTCATTGCTAATACCATTATGCTTTCCTGTTTTTCAATTGTGTCTAGATTGGCTCTTTTGTGTCTGACCAAGTGTTCACAATTGCCTTTTTGTTACCCTTTTCTTGGTCTCCACCAAATGATAGTCAGGCTCTTCTGGGCCTCTCATTTCTGCATGTCCCTAAGATAGAAAAAGAACTAAAAATAGAACATACCCTTTTTATCAGCTTATCCTAAGAATTGATTGACCACAGGGGGACTTTTTTCCTACTGGTTGCTTACATGCTTGCCCACCTTCCCTTTAAAAGCTAGTGTTAATTGTTCCATACCTCTGTGTACCCTTTAAAACGGCTTTTCTGTTAGATTTTGAGATCCTTTAAGGTTTCTGAGATTCGAACACTCTCCACATGGCCATGGTCTTCTTTCTGAATAAAGCCTTTCCTTGTCTGTGGTTCTGTAAGTATTTCCTTGACATGACAGAGGATCCTTGACACAAACCATACATTAGTTAAAATCGTTCACATGAAAAAGCTTTACTAAAATTATTTAAAGTAGTTATACACTCAGACTCTGCTTTAGAATTAATTGCTGGTACCTCTACTACTCCTTTTTTGGTTCAAGCTCTTATTTTCCCATTAAGTAACTGTGATAGTTTCCCAATGAACTTCTTCATGGTGTGTCTGTACTCCCTGTCACCCACTGGCCAGACTCCTGACTGTATGATACGCTTCAAGAACACTGTAATCAAAGCAATCACGCCACTGCTTTGTCAAATGATATTCTAACTGCTCATGGCCAGCTTTGATATCCATCTTTGTAAGTAGATAATAAGCTATCTACTTATTTATATTCCAGTGCTATCTGCCTTCTTGCTCACAATGAGGTCCAGAAATACCTGGTTGACTCATTGAATGCATAAATCATAGGAACCCCTATTTCCTCAAATAATATCACAAGTAACTGCAGTTATTTCCAATTGTTTTTTTCTAGTCATTTAAAGAACTCCTTATTTCCATGTCTTTAATTCTCACCACAAAACTAGTTTTATGACAAGTTATGACTTTTCCTTGTATGTACACCAGGGTCTTAAGTAACATTGAACAAATAATAAAAATTTATTAAGTAAATTTCTATCATCTTTTTTCACTTGTCACTTTTCACATGAGGTTAAGCTCTGCATATAAGCCCACTTGCCATTGAACTTGAATGCTATTCAATTTCAAAATAAACATTTCTTAATGCTCTCTAAGTTAAACAAGGCCAACATAGGCACAAAGCAAATTTCTCTGAAAACAAAATGAAACAAAAGAACCTGCAAAATCCCAACAAGCAGACCACAGGATAACGTTGGTTCTTTTCTGAGAGACGTATTTACTAAGCACTTTTATGTGCTAGTCCAGTTCTGAGAACTTACATCCATTTGTTTTTCCTCCCCTTCCCTGGTTTCATCTGTCATTCAATCTGTCATCAGATCTGTTAATTCTTTTACATAGTCTTCTTTTTTATATATATATTTTAAATTTAATTCTTGTTCAAGTACAGCTTTCTGTTTTATATTCCCAGCCCTGCCCGCCCCCCGCCCCGTGCCCATTTCCGCCTCCCACCCTTAGTTATTGGCCATGTGTCCTTTATACTTGTTCATGTGAGTACATAGTCTTCTTTCTCCTATTACTTTTAAGTCTTTCTATCATAAGCCTATCTGAGGTCTCCTGCTCCTTTCCTTAAAACAGTGTCCACATTTCATCTGTATTTGTGTCTCCCAAATAATATTTTAAATATTTTCTTCTTGATAAATTATATTCACCTATTACCTAATGCCTCAGGAGTAAGTTCAGACTCTTCATCTTGTCAATAATGTGGCTTTAAATTGAATAAATTATCCATGTGCACTTAAATGTAAGTGAACTCTGTTAGAAGCATTTCAACTTTGAATTATAGAACTCTCTCATTTTGCGGTAATATTTAATCTTTCCTGAATTTGTAATATGTACTTAATATTGTTTGCAATGGAAGTGATTTTTAAAAGTAAATTGGTGGTATGTCCTCATCTTCTCATTGAAATTATAGTGGAGCAGTGTCCCCATCCTTAATGCCCATCTCAGTGCCAAGGAGAAGTATCTCCAACTCTCCTGTGGTCTGATTCAATTGGGGGCCTTATTGAAATACAGATTCTGATTGAATAGGTCTGGGTGGGCTTCAGACTCTAGATTTCTGACAGGTTCCCAGATGGCGTGTGAGCCGCTAGACCAAACATTTCACTTTAGAAAGCTATCCAGGCACAGATTTAGTGGCAGGGCATCGTGGAGTCACAGTTACATACTACTCTAATCACGGGCATTGATGGAGTATGTCTGTCAATAGTCTCCCCAATTTTATGAAGTGGTCACTTATTGTTATAATGCCTGTTTGTCCATGAAAAAAATGCAGTTTTGAAAATGTTAGGTATAGCTTAAGGTCATGAAACTAGTACTTGTACAAACCAAGATATAAACAATAGATTTCCCATTTTAAAATCCTACCTTGGTATCTAATCATACCAAGATAGATGTTTTCTTTTAGAAAGTATTACTTATTTTTAAAGAATTTTTTCCCCAATTTTTTAATTTAATTATTATTCAAGTACGGTTTTCTGTCTATTACTCCCATTCCATCCCACCCCCCATCCTCCCCCCTCCCTCCCATTTCCACCCTTCTCAGTTGTTGTCTATGTATCCTTTATATAGGTTCCTCTAAATCCCTCCCCTATTTCTCCTGAAATTCCCTCCCCTCTGGTCACTGTCAGACTGTTCTCTATTTCAGTGTCTTTGGTTATATTTTGCTTGCTTGTTTGTTTTGTTGTTTAGCTTCCTGTTAAAGGTGAGGTCATATGATATTTGTCCTTCAACACCTGGCTTATTTCACTCAGCATAATGCTTTCCAGTTCCATCCATGAGGTTGCAAAAGGTAGGAGCTCCTTTCTTTCCGCAGCATAAAATTCCACTGTGTATATGTACCATAGTTTTTTGATCCATTCATTTACTGACGGGCACCTAGGTTGCTTCCAACTCTTGGCTATTGTAAATTGTGCTGCTATGAACATTGGGGTGCATATGTTCTTTTGGATTGATGTTTTAGGGTTCTTAGGATACAATCCTAGCAGTGGAATTGCTGGGTCAAAAGGAAAGTCTAATTTTAGTTTTCTGAGAAAATTCCATACTGGTTTCCATAATGGTTGTACCAGTCTGCAAGAGAGGGGAAGAGAGGGAGAAAAATAGATGTGTAGTTTCTTCTCACATGGCCCCCATGGGGGACCTGGCCTGAAACCTAGGTATGTGCCCCGACTGAGAATTGAACTAGCAACCCTTTGGTATGTAGCCCATGCTCAATCCACTGAGCTACACCAGCCTGGCTTTCTTTTAGAAACTTTCAGATGAATAAATCCACTTTAGGATAGCTACACCCGGCTATATTTCTTTAACTGATCTGCTTTTGTTCTGATGGTTTAAATTTATTTATTCTCATTTTAACTTTCAATACTGAAATTTCTGGAGAAAATAAAAGGCACTAGACTCTTGGCTGGGTGATTCAGTTGGTTGGACCTTTGTCCATGACAGCAGAATGGTTTCAGGTTCAGTTTAGGTTGGGGCACATACAAGAGGCAACCGATCTATGTATCTCTGTCAAATTCATGTTTCTCTCTCCCTCTCTGTCTCTCTGCCTTTTTTTCTCTTCCTATCTCTTTAAAATCAATAAAAACTATTCTCTGCTGAGGATTTAAAAGTAAAAATAAATTTAAAAATTAGAAAATATTTTAAAATCTGCTTGTAGCTTATCTCTGTTCTGCGCTTAATCATCATCAAACTGTAGTGGAAATGGATACAGCTCTGGGTGCACTGAATATGGACCTGGGTTATACCCTGAAAGACAATGGCAGAAAACTGAGACAATGACAGTGTAAATATTTCACAATAATTTCCATTAGAACCTGAGTTTTAAAGTTGGTAAGAACTTGTAGATCATCTACATTTGATTTTTTAAATATTTAGTTAGATTTTCACTTTTTTACACAAAATACGTATTAAAAGAAGAGAAAAATAAGAAACCATCCGCAGTTATACTTTTTGTTGAGAATTCAGTTGTTTTATAATATAGGTAGATCCAGTGAGTATAGCCATCCAGTCACACAAGTTTAAGTGTTCTTTAAAACATTACATCAGAGCTCCTATTTTGCCCATCCTTGAATTTTCCAGGGAGAAAGAATTCATTAATTTTAGGTTTGGTGGAGTTGCTACTTCTCACTCTTGACCTATAATGACCTTGCTGTCTCTTAAAACTTCTACTTCTTAAAATATTCACTTCTGTTCATTTCAGTATCCTTCATTTGTCCTTCTTGGGCTTTTAATTTGATGCCATGTAAAATTCATCTCTTTAATGTATTAGTAAGAGTTTTTGAGACCTTATTATATTGATATGGAATGTAAAAATAACATATAAGAATACATATATTTTAAAGATTGTATTTACTTACTTGTGGACAGAGAAGAAGGGAAGGAGAAAGAAAGGGGAAGAAACAAAAATGTGTGGTTGCCTCTCATGAGCCCCCAGTTGGGGATCTGGCCCACAACCCAGGCATGTGCCGTGACTGGGAATCAAACCAGCAAACTTTGGTTCACAGGACTGCATTCAATACAGTGAGCCACACCAGCCAGAGCTAGAATATATTTCTTTTAAAAATGCTAGATAAATGAGATCAATTTAACTTAACCTGATGACTTCAGCATCCTCCACAAGAATCAAAATGGTGAAAACTTACCCCATCTTCTGTGTTTTTAGCAGCCTCTGTGCTCCCTGAGACATGTAGTATATTATAGATCTAGAATTTCAATTATTCTTTAGACCAAAGCAAGTATTTACCAAAGATAGTTACATTTTGTGAAATCACTTGGCTTCTTCAGAGTAGACTTAGAAGTCTCTTTCTAAATGATACCGATACTCACCCTGTGGGTCCTTGACCAGTACATCATAGATAAAGAAACTCAATGTAGAGTTTAGCTCATCTCTCAAGAATCATGTGTCCGAGATAAGCTTTGACTCTTCTAACAGAATAAATGCACAGAGAAGAAGATGTATTTCATTATATCACATTATCTGGGGAATACTTACTTTGTATTTGTGTTTATAGTGATGACATCTCTGTTGAAATAAAGGGCAATTAAAATTGCTTTCCATGTTTAATTCTCAAGTTTTCTAGAAAATGAAAGTGTCTTCCCTCTTCATCTGAAGAAGAACCAGCTCCCTTGAAAAAGGAAAAGAAGACAAGAGTGAACACCTCAAATTTATAATTAGCAATTGAGTGTCAAAAGGCACTTAGCTGCCACAATTATGATCAAACAAATGGAGGCAAAGTCTTAGGTACCTGAAAGCTTAAACTAGTTGTTTTATGTTAGTGACATCTTTAACATGAACGACAACTAGGCTTTGGCTGTAGTTAATTTGCTATGTTCTAATACCAGTTCCCTTGGGTCCAAATTTCTTTTGTGTGTGATTAAAAAAAACTATCCATGCGACTAGGATAGTGAGATTGAAAAGTTAACATTTGAGTCAGTCCAAGGCCAGTGTTTTTAGGTGGGTGTGTTTTAAACTTCCCGAAATGCTATGTCTGTTTAAATATAAATTGCACAGGTGTCTTGTGTTATGATTATGTTTTCTCTGTTCTTGGATTTTTATTTTTTTCACTAGAACTTCTGTGTGTGTTTCGTGCCTCTGTGTGGGCACCTAAGAAGTATCCTAAGTTGTTAAAGTACTGATGTAATATAAGTCAAAGAAAATATTCATTCAAAACATTAGAATTGACAAAGCCATGTTTGGGCAACGGAAACATGTTTCTTAGTGCAAGGAAATAGAAACATTCTCTGAATAATTGCTGAAAACATATTCTTAAATTTTTCTGCTATACTTACAATCATGGCAAACATGAGAGCCACGATAAAGGCCAAGGCAAGGATCTTCATATTGGGCTGAGTCCTGTGAAAACACATGGGACAAATCAGTAATACAGTCATTCCTGTGCTTTCAAATCATCTATTGATCAGACTGTGATCTGCAGCTTTGTGAAAATGGCTAGAGGTACAGAGTATTCAAGCCCGTTGCATTACATCATGGACCTTAGAGACAAGTAGGGGACATTGTTGTGGTATACAGATACTAAAGTATCATGAAGGCAGACAAAATGGACATCTGAAACTGACCAAGACAGGAAACGGAAAATAAAGTAAAAAAAGGTAAATCTTGTGTGAGATTATACTGAATAAGAAAAGAGAGGTTTAGGGAACCTGGAAAGAAACAACAATGGGAGAGAGGGTCATATGTAGGAAATGAAATAGTTCACTGGGTAAGAAGAACAAAAATGAGGACAGGCTAATCATTTAAATAATTATGAAATTATAGGGACCTTACATAATGACATATGGACTATTAGTTAAGGCAGAGTTTAAAAGATATTCAGAAGGTAGAATTACAAGAAACAGAAACAGGTATTATAATAGATCTTGATGAAATAAGTTGAGTTCTCACTTCAGAACTGTGGAGTTGGTGTAACACTAGTACTAGAAAATGAAAGATAATGGACAGAGTTAAATCCAATTATAAAGAAGCTTCAGGGAAAATATTTTTAGATACATTGATTTTGGTAAAAATAATTTTATCTCCAAATCATCTTATTCAACACAATGGCCCTAATCTAGGACGCTGATGTTTTTGTAATTCAGTTTCTACAATGAACTCAGTACTTTGCTGTTGTGTAAGAAGTGAAGTATGTTTTTTTATGTCTCCTATTACCCCTTCCCCTCCTTCACTCTGGTTCCTGTTGGTTTGTTCTTTAAATCCATGTCTCTGGTTATATATATATATATATATATATATATATATATATATATATATATAACTCTTGTTCAAGTACAGTTTTCTTTCTTGTATTCGGAGCCCTGCCCCCCCAGTGCTCCCCACCTCCCTCCCATCTCTACCCCCCACCTTAGTGATTGTCGATGTGTCCTTTATACTTGTTCATGTGAGTCCTTCCCATTTTCCCCTGTGATTCTCTCCCCTTTCCCCTCTGGACCCTGTCAGCACGTTCTGTATTTCAGTGTCTTTGGTTATATTTGCTTGCCTCTTTGTTTTCATGTTTAGATTCCTGTTAAAGGTGATATCATATGGTATTTGTCTTTCACTGCTTGGCTTATTTTGCTCAGCATAATGCTTTCCAGTTCCATCCATGGTGTTGCAAAGGGTAGGAGCTCCTTCTTCCTTTCTGCAGCATAGAATTCCATTGTGTAAATGTACCATAGTTTTTTGATCCAGTCATTGACCGATGGGCATCTAGGTTGCTTCCAGCTCTTGGCTATCGTAAACTGTGCTGCTATGAACATTGGTGTGTGTAGGTTCTTTTGGATTGGTGTTTCAGGGTTCTTAGGATATACTCCTAGCAGTGGAATTGCTTGGTCAAAAGGCATGTCCATTTTTAGTTTTCTTAGAAAATTCCATACTGCTTTCCATAATGGTTGTACCAGTCTGCAATCCCACCAACAGTGAACTAGGGTCCCCCTTTCCCCACAACCTCTCCAACACTTGTTGTTTGTTTCTTTGTTTATGGTAGCCATTCTGACTGGTGTTAAGTGGTATCTCATTGTGGTTTTGATTTGCATCTCTCTGATAGCTAGTGATATCGAGCATCTTTTCATGTGTCTCTGGATCCTCTGTATGTCCTCCTTGGAGAAGTGTCTGTTCAAGTTCTTTGCCCATTTTTTAATTGGGTTGCTCATCTTCTTTGAGTAGACTTCTGTGAGTTCTTTGTATATTTTAGAGATTAAACCTTTGTCTGAGGTATCATTGGCAAATATGTTTTCCCAAACAGTTGCTTCTCTTTTTATCTTGATACTGTTTTCCTTGGCCATGCAGAAGCTTTTAAGTTTGATGAGATCCCATTTGTTTATTCTTTCCGTTATGTCCCTTGTTCTAGGGGACATATCAGTAAAAATATTGCTACGTGGAATATCTGAGATTTTCCTGCCAATGCTCTCCTCTAGGGCTTTAATGGTTTCCCGGGTTATATTTAAGTCTTTTATCCACCTTGAATTTATTTTGGTGTATGGTGTAAGTTGGTGCTCAAGTTTCATTTTTTTGCATGTTCAGTTCTCCCAACACCATTTGTTGAAGAGGCTATCTTTACTCCATTTTATGTTACTGCCCCCTTTGTCGAATATTAATTGACTGTAGAGAGTTGGGCTTATTTCTGGGCTCTCTGTTCTATTCCATTGGTCTATGTGACTGTTTTTATGCCAGTACCAGGCTGTTTTGATTACAGTGGCCTTGTAATACAGTTTGATATCAGGTATTGTGATCCCTCCTGCTTTGTTCTTCTTTCTCAAAATTGCAGCTGCTATTTGGGGTCATTTATGGTTCCATATAAATTTTTGAAGTGTTTTTTCTATGTCTCTGAAATATTGCATTGGTACTTTAATAGGTATTGCATTGAATCTGTAAATTGCTTTGGGTACTATGGACATTTTGAGGATGTTAATTCTTCCAATCCATGAACACAGTATATGTTTCCATTTGTTTGTGTCTTCCTTGATTTCTTTCTTCAGGGTTGTGTAGTTTTCTGCATAGAGGTCTTTAAGCTCCTTGGTTAGATTTATTCCCAGATATTTTATTTTTCTTTTTGGTATATCGAATGGGATTTTTTCTTGATTTCTGCCTCTCATGTTTCATTGTTAGTATACAAAAATGCCTTTGATTTCTGAATATTGACTTTGTAGCCCACTGTTTTGCCAAATTCATTTATTAGTTCCAGCAGTTTTTTGGTAGACTCTATAGGATTTTCCATGTACACTATCATGTCATCTGCAAACAATGACAGGTATGTTTCCTCCTTTCTGCTTTGGATGCCTTTTATTTCCTTTTCTTGTCTAATCACTGAGACCAAAACTTCCAATACTATATTAAATAGAAGTGGTGAAAGTGGACAACCTTGTCTTGTTCCTGATCTTAGTGGAAAAGCTTTTAGTTTTTGCCCATTGAGTATGATGTTGGCTGTAGGTCCTTCATATATGGCCTTTATTATATTGAGGAATGCTCCCTCTATTCCAACTTTGCTGAGTGCCTTTATCATAAATGGGTATTATACCTTATCAAAAGCTTTTCCCACATCTATTGATATGACCGTGTGGTTTCTGTCCTTGCTTTTGTTTATGTGGTGTATTACATCTATTGATTTGCATATATTGAACCATTCTTGCATCACTGGGATGAATCCCACTTGGTCATGGTGTATGATCTTTTTGATGTATTGTTGGATGCGATTTGCCAATATTTTGTTGAGGATTTTAGCATCTATGTTCATCAGCGATATTGGCCTGAAGATTTCTTTCTTTGTTGTGTCTCTATCTGGTTTTGGAATTAGGATGATGCTGGCTTCATAAACAGAGTTTGGGAGTTTCCCATCATTTTGGATTTTTTGGAATAGTCTGTGAAGAATCAAGGTTAGCTCTTCCTTAAATGCTGTGTAGAATTCTCCTGTGAAACCTTCTGGTCCAGGGCTTTTGTGCGATGGGAGCTTTTTTATTACTTCTTCAATTTCATCTGCTGTTTTTGGTCTGTCAGGCTTTCTACTTCTTCTTCATTGAGTTTTGGAAGATTATATTTTTCTAGCAATTTGTCCATTTCATCTAGGTTTTCAAATTTCTTGGCATACAGCTCTGCATAGTAATTCCTTACAATACCTTCTATTTCTGTGGTATCAGTTGCAATCTCTCTTTTCTTGACCAGCCTACTTAAAGGCTTGTCTATTTTGTTTATCTTTCCAAAAAACCAACTCTTGGATTCATTGATCCTAAGAATTGTGCTTTTCGTCTCTATGTCATTTAATTATGCTCTGATCTTGGTTATATCCTTACTTGTACTTGCTCTGGGCTGTCTTTGTTGTTGTTCTTTGAGTTCTTGCAGGCGTCGGGTTAGGTTGTTTGAAATGTTTCTACTTTTTTAGGTAAGCTTGTATTGCTATGAACTTTCCTCTCAGGACTGCCTTGGCCATGTCCCATAAGTTTTGGGTTGTTTTGTGTTCATTTTCATTTGTTTCCAGAAACTTCTTGATTTCTTCCCTAATTTCAATCTTGACCCATTCGTTGTTTAATAGCATACCATTCAGTCTCCATGATTTTGGGTGTTTTGGGTTTTTTCCCGTGGGGTTGGTTTCTAATTTCAGTCCCTTGTGGTCATCGAAAATGCTTGATATGATTTCAATTTTCCTGAATTTGTTGAGGCTCGTTTTGTGTCCTATCATGTGGTCTATCTTTGAAAATGTTCCATGTGCATTTGAGAAGAATATGTATTTAACTTCTTTGGGATGGAGGGCTCTATATATATCAGTCAAGTCCATTTCATCTAGGGTGTTGTTTAGTGCAGGTATATCTTTGTTGATATTTTGTTTGGAAGATCTGTCCATTCTTCACAGTGGGGTGTTAAAATCCCTTACTATAATTATGTTCTTGTCAATATCTCTCTTGAATTCTTCTAGGATTTTTCTTATATATTTGGGTGCTCCTATGTTGGGTGCATATATGTTTAGGATGTTAATGTGTTCTTGGTGGATTCTTCCCTTGAGTATTATGAAGTGAGCTTCTAGGTCTCTATTTATGGCCCCTTTTTTGAAGTCTATTTTTTCTGATATTAGAATTGCTACCCCGGCTTTTTTTTCTTGACCAGTTGCTTGGAAAATGTGTTTCCAGCCTTTCACTTTTATTCTGTGATGGTCTTTTGTCCTGAGGTGGGTCTCCTGTAGGCAGCACCTTTGTAGATCATGCTTTCTTATCCATTCAGCTATTCTATGTCTTTTGATTGGAGCATTTAATCCATTTACATTTAAGGTTATTATTGATAGGTACTTATTCCTTGCCATTTTTGTACCACAGTTCCTCTCTGTCTCTCTCTTTTCCTTCCTTTTTTTTTAAAGCAGTCCTTTTAGTATTTCTTGTAGAGCTGGTTTGGTGGAGGCATATTCTTTTAGACTTCTTTTGTTTTGGAAGCTCTTTATTTGGCCTTCTATCTAGATTGAGAGTGTTGCTGGGTAAAGTAGCCTTGGTTGTAGGCCTCTGGTTCTCATTACTTGAAATATTTCTTACCATTCTCTTCTTGCTTGGAGTATTTCCATTGAGAAGTCAGCAGCTAATCTTATTGGGGCTCCTTTGTATGTTACTTCCTTTTTCTCCCTTGCTGCCTTTAAGATTCTCTTTTTGTCTTGGAATTTTGCCATTTTAATGATGATGTGTCTTGAAGTGGGCCTCTTTGGGTTCCTCTTGAATGGGACTCTCTGTGATTCCTGGATTCGTGTAACTTTTTCTCTCATCAAATTAGGAAAATTTTCCATCATTACTCTTTCAAATAGGTTTTCTATCCCTTGTTCTTCTTCTTCTCCTTCTGGTATTCCTATTATTCGGATATTATTACGTTTCATATTATCTTGCATTACTCTTAGTCCCTCTTTATTCTTTTTGAGCCTTTTTTCCCTTTCTTGCTCTTTCTGGGAGATTCTTTCTACTGTGTCCTCCAACTCGCTGGTACGATCTTCTGCCTCCTGGATCCTGCTTTTGATTCCTTCTACTGTGTTCTTCAGTTCTGCAATTGTACTCATCATTTCCTCTTGTCCTTTGGTGATAGTTTCTATTTCCTTTTTCATGTTGATATAGTTTGTGGAGAGCTCATTGTAGCTTCCCTCTATTTTCTGGTAGCTCCCCTCTAGTTTCTGGTAGCTCATTGTGAGTTCTTTGAATTTCCTGACAACTAGTGCTTTGAATTCAATATCTGATAGCTAACTTGCCTCTCTTTCATCTGACATTATTTATGAGACTCCCAACTTTTCTTTCGTTTGGGCATTGTTTCTTTTTCTCCCCATTGCTTATGATACTCTTCTTGTTAGCTTCAGCTTCTTAAATTGATCTGTTCTGACTCCCTAGGTTTATGATGTGAACTTCTGTGGTAGAATTCCTGTGAAATTCAGTGGTGCAGTCTCCTGCTGGTATCTTGATTTTCTCCACTTCCACCTACTCCTTTCTTTGTGTGTGTGTGATCAGCTGGAGGGGGAGGCAAAATGGTTTATGACAGCAGGAGAGTACTTTATGATATTTACCGTCACAGCCTGTAGAGAAGAGATAGAAGATCTTTAGGCTCTATGTAGTGTTAACTGTAATGTTCAACCCAATTTGCCACTTTTAAGAAAGGATAGACTAAAGATAAGTCTCTTGTTGGGGAGGGAAGGCCTGTGAGTTATATCTAGAAAGCAGTGAGGTTGAGGGTGGTCAGATTTTGAGGTAAGGTGAGAGTAAAGAATAGTAAATAGATGTACATAGCATGTGAGCAAGTAGAGTTAATCGCTATAGTAATAGAATTCAGGAACCTGTAAAGTGGGCTAAGACCCGAGAGATGTGTTGTGAAGTATTTACAGTGTTAAGGAAAGCAACAAACAATCAAACAAACAAACCCACAAAAAAAGGGCAAGAGAAGTGAGGAAAAAGCAATAAGTTTGGGGTGAAAGGAAGAAGGACTAAAACAGGAAAAAAGAAAGGAGAGGAACAGAGTACTGAAAGATACAGCAACAATATAATTTAAAAAAATATACGATTACTGAAAAAAGTTCAAAAAAAAGTTCAAAAAAAATAAACTCCTTCCTTGTTGGTTTCAAACTGTCCAATCTGGGTTTTCAGGTTTCGGCTGGACCCCTCTGTGGGCTGGGTTGTAGGCCCAGGCACACACCAGCCTGTCAGCCAGACTACCAGACTAGGGCGCGGGTGCCCGCCCACCTGACAGGCTGCCTGGGTCTCAGGGGATCTGGTACTGGTCCTTCTCAGTCCTCTGGCTGGGTGAGAAGCAAGTCAAGCTGCCTTCACAGGAGAACACCTCAGACCACTTTCCAGTAAAAACTTCTCCAGAAAGCGTGCCTCTCAGCCCAGCCCAATCCCCAACCTGACTGGTTAGGACAATGCTCCTCTCAAATTTCCTAGGCTGGCGGGCTGGTGGGCTGGCCACCACAGAGGTCACAACTGAACATGGCCCCCTGTCCTTGCCACCCTCCCTGCACACCTAGGCAGACAGGTCTCTGCCACCCAGCCCCGCCTAGATGGTGAGGGATGGAGCTAGCTCTTCCAAGGACCCCGGCCCAATGCTCCACTGCGTTCTGGGCTCCCTATGAGTCCTCCATGGCACTGACAGCAGACGGAAGCCTCTACACCCCTAACGTGGTGGCAGTGGAGGCTCCAAGGCGTTTTGGGCCGGCGGAGGGCAGCCGGCCCTGCTGCTGCCACTTTTGTCTTTACTCACAGGTGCTGGGCTCCGGATGAGTCCTCTGTGACAGATGCCTTGACGTTGGCCATAGACAGAAGCCTCTGGGCCCTGGAAGCTGCAGCAGCAGCTCCGAGGTCTTTATGTGCCAGCCAATGGTTGCTGTTCTGCCACTGCTGCTTTTAACTCTACTCAGGGTCCTGCTGCTGCTGCTTTTGTCTTTACTCACAGGTCCCCAGGTCCTGATGAGTCCTCTGTGGCAGATGCCCCTGTTGCTTGGTGCAGGCGGAAGCCTCTGGGCCCTGACCGCTGTGGCAGCCGGGGCTCCGAGGTCTTTACTTGCCAGCCAATGGCTGCCGCCGGCCTGGCCCTCAAAAGCATTTTTGTATCCTAAAAAATGAAACAGCAGAAGCAGAAATCAAGAAAAAAAATCCCACTCAATATAGCAAAAACAAAAATAAAATATCTGGGAATAAAGCTAACCAAGGAGGTAAAAGACCTGTATGCAGAAAACTACACAACCCTGAAGAAAGAAATCAAGGAAGACACAAACAAGTGGAAACATATACCGTGTTCATGGATCGGAAGAATTAACAACCTCAAAATGTCCATACTACACAAAGCAATTTACAGATTCAATGCAATACCTATTAAAGTACCAATGCAATATTTCAGAGACATAGAAAAAACACTTCAAAAATTTATATGGAACCATAAATGACCCCAAATAGCAGCTGCAATTTTGAGAAAGAAGAACAAAGCAGGAGGGATCACAATACCTGATATCAAACTGTATTACAAGGCCACTGTAATCAAAACAGCCTGGTATTGGCATAAAAACAGGCACATAGACCAATGGAACAGAACAGAGAGCCCAGAAATAAACCCAACTCTCTACAGTCAATTAATATTCGACAAAGGGGGCAATAAGATAAAATGGAGTAAAGATAGCCTCTTCAACAAATTATGTTGGGAGAACTGGACAGCTACATGCAAAATGCAAAAAAAGTGAAACCCGAGCACCAACTTATACCATACACCAAAATAAATTCAAGGTGGATAAAAGACTTAAATATAAGCTGTGAAACCATTAAAGCCCTAGAGGAGAACATTGGCAGGAAAATCTCAGATATGTCATGCAGCAACATTTTTACTGATACGTCCCCTAGAGCAAGGGATATAAAAGAAAGAATGAACAAATGGTATCTCATCAAAACAAAAAGCTTCTGAATGGCTAAAGAAAACAATATTAAAATAAAAAGAGAAGCAACTGTTTGGGAAAACATATTTGCCAATG
This sequence comes from Sturnira hondurensis, assembly GCF_014824575.4. NCBI lineage: Eukaryota > Metazoa > Chordata > Mammalia > Chiroptera > Phyllostomidae > Sturnira > Sturnira hondurensis. The sequence goes on from NW_028087445.1 coordinate 67,501, forward strand.
ACACCTCAGACAAAGGGTTAACCTCCAAAATATACAATGACTTAGGTTTTCTAAGCAACACAAAAGTTAAATGACTATTAGAAGTATTACCTTCCTTCATAGAGCTTCCATAATATGAATAGAAATTACATTATAGTTCAGTCTGCTGTAGCTCAATGGATTGAGTGCGGGCCTGCAAACCAGAGGATCGCAGTTCGGTTCCCAGTCAGGGCACATACCTGGGTTGCAGGCCAGTTTCCAGCAAGCGACACACGAGGGGCAACCATACATTGATGTTTCTCTCTCTCTCTCTCCTTCCCTTCCGCTCTAAAGATAAATGAATAAAATCTTTAAAAAAAGGGGTTACATTATAAAGGAAAAGAATTAATCATGTCAATATTTTATTTATTTTGAAAGGTATCTAACTGTGCTGAAGCCCTGAATGGATCTATAACATGCAGTGAACAGAAGAAAACAACACTATAAAACTGAACGGTGTGAAACACAATTGACAATTACATTTATGAACATCAATCACTAAAGAGACAGAAACTTGAAAACTACTTTTGTGAATAGGAACATATTGGGTACTTTTGAGACTGACTTTAGATTTTACTGTGGACTTTGGCTATGACCCTTCTTTTCCCTAAGTTTCAATTTCCTTTCTTTTTCTATCTTCTGTCCTTCCTTGAACCTTAGCTGATAAACACTGACTTAGTGCAAAATACCGAAGACTGAGAATCATTTTCAAAATTTTACATTGTTATCAATAATTTCCTCAAGTAATTATTCTCTAAATGTTATCCTTTGTCCTAAAACACTTCATCAAATCCCCACTATCTACAGAATGAAATTTATGTTCTTTATGAGCACAGCATGCTTTGCTCTTAATTATCTGACCCCTTTCTCTTTCTCTGTTCTCACCTCCATCCACTCCCTTTGTCATGCTTCATGACCCCATTCACTACTTGATTGATTGATTTATTTTTAATTTAATTATTGTTCAAGTGAATTTTTCTGTCATTTACTTCCATCCCACCCCAGTGCTCCCCACCTCCTTCCCATTACCCCCCCAACCCCGGCCTTAGTTTTTGTCCATGTGTCCTTTATACTTGTTCTTGTGAATCTTTACCCTTTTTCCCTGAAATTATACTCTGGTTTCTCTTCAGATTGTATAAATCTTTCACCTTTCACTACTTGATTTAGATGCAGTTACTTGTTTCTAATATCCAAGACCCTATTCTTTCTTTTTTTTCTTTAGCCTATAATTCCCCTTCTCAGGTCAAACCCTTCATTTGGCTTCATAAGCCTGCTCAGGATCACATGTTCATGTAATTCCTCTTTGCCTCTCTTCCATCAGCTGAAATAAACTAGATATTTCATTTGTGCCTATTGCACATTTTTATAGCTTCATTAAACTCTATTTTACATTTCATAATAAGTAGGTTTCATGTTAGTTAATCCTAAAGGCTTTTTATCTCTTTAGGTACAAGAATTTTGCATTTTTGTTTACTGTTGCATTATTGGCAACTAGTAAAATGTCTGAAAAACATAGATGTTTAATATGGAATACATTTCACTATCTTAACAATCTCCTAGTCCACCTATCTTCAATATACAGTACTGCATGTGTGATTATTCTTTATATCTAGTCATTATTCAGAAAGTCTCTTCTTTTTTATGCTCCAGTTCCCATCTGGTAAAAGAAGTTCTAATGTGTATTTAATATTGCTCACTCTTATTAGGCCTGTTTTTTTGCCTTTTTTCTTATCTCTATTTATTCAAGCCCTTCTGGGGGTTTGACTTTACTACTCAACTGCTGCCACCTCCTCTTCTCTTGAACAACCAGCACTTTATGATTAGTCATGTAGCACAAACACATTCTATTCCCTGTCCCCACCTTAATAATTTTCTTGATCTACTGGTATTATCCTACAACCATCTTGCCATAAATCTACTTAGGTAACAAAAACAAGCTGATTTCTACTTTCATCTGGGCATTAATGCTGTGGATATTTGTATTCATTTTGACTTTCATATTAACCTAATATGTTCCTAAAGTCATACCCACTTCCCTCACTGACAGTTGAAAACTCTATCCTGTACCTAACTGGAAAAGTAGAACCATTGTTTTCATTTTTAACCTGTATTTCAAAGTATGTATTATACTTACTCATCTTCTCTCCCTTTCTTTATTCTCAGAGAAACTGGTACATTCTGTATAGGTCTATTTCTTTTGGTTGCAACTCTTATCCTATTGGATCTTCCTTTATCAATTTAATCTTTGCCCCTTTGGTATATTTCAGCCATTTCTCACCATTGGCCTCTTTCTGTTAAGCTAAGAATCTCTATCCTAAAATTACTTTCATATGATTCTGGTTGTTCCTATAGTCATAGATAACATTCCATAGGTGCCCTTAGTTTTAGTTCTAAATTATCTAAGAGTAGTGTTGCTTTTTAATGTCTAATTCCTTAGACATAACTTACTTCTTAACCACTTGGAGTGTATTTCAATGGTTACAGTGATAATGACTCCATATGTCCAAAAATCTCTCCTGTTTCCACCTTATTCCACACCTATGTAGCATTTCCTATTTCCTTTTCCTTTTGATAAGTAAGCCTAAGGAGCCATAGAAGGTTTTGACTTTAGTTATAAAATAAAACTTCTCTTAGTAATTTTTGTAACATACAGTACCTCTGTTTTTTTTAAAGAAAGCTAAGCCTATGTAATTAAGAGAATACATCACATTGACAATCACAGTACTTTTTTCCCTCTCATAGGCCTTGAGCACCATGAGGGTCCTCATTCTTACCTGCCTGGCAGCCCTTTCCTTTGCAACGGAGGTAAAAACATTTCTAAATAACTAAACAAACATGAAATATCTTCCCACAGGAAGAGAACCACATCACCAATATTTTAAATGCACAAATAATGCAGAATTTTTAAAACTTTTAAGATAATCATGTATACTCACTCCCTATTTCAATAGTGTCTTATAGGGCCACAAATCTGGGTAAAATGCTACCAGTCCCCTCAAAAAAACAAATAAGCAAATGGGTATGGGGCAAAAGAAGAAGAAACAAACACTGAAAAGAGTAATACTGCACAAGTACAATGGCATGCATGTCCAACCTAGATAAATATACCATATCCAGTGATGAAACTCATGTACCTCTTAACCCTGGGGCACTGGGCCAAATCCTATATGTGTCTGTCCAAAGACACTCAAAGGGTGAAATATCAGTCAATCATCATAATTATAAACATGTGTCATCAATAAAAGTGTTTGATGCATATTAAAATAATTCCCTCTTTGTTACCCATCCAATATGTTCTTCTTTCAGGTAGAATAAAAACGTGCCATTTGAGTAACCAAATATAAAAGACATAAAAACATTGCCTTTCAAGGCTTCAGAAGATACACAACGTTTTATATTTCTTAAATTTGTGAAGGGAATATCACTTCATGAAGAAAATAAAAAGTAAATAGGAAAGATGAGTTAGCTAAGAAAACTAAATGGAGTTCTTTTCTTTACAGAAGGAAGATCTCAGCATAACCACTGAGGTAGGATTTTTTTTTTATTCAGGGCAAAATTTTCAACTATATAAAAATAACATTCTCCAATAATCCAGTTGTGATTTTTTTCCTTTACAGACTGTAGAAAGACTTTCAAGCAGTGAGGTAAGATAATGTTCATTCTGAGACAATTTTCCGTGTTTGGATCAGTAAAACACTGTATTATCTTTCTATAGGTTTATTGTTGGGCTTTAGCCAATGCACCTAATTGTGATATATCAATTCTGATGTAAATTTCCAGTATGTACCTTTAAGAGCAGAATGAATGTCTACATTTCACTATTCAAGCACTTCCTAAACTAACTTCCTACTTAAAATTGTGTCACTGTGCCCCCAAAACCTTCTTTACATGAACTGTACAGTCTTTTTATTTGTCTTGAGTTCCCTCCATGGTGACATCTTTCACTATTTTGACATTTATTGATCACCTTCTGTGGATCAGACATTGACTAGGAGCCATGCTGTAAACTGAAAAGAGGCTGCCCATAAGGAAGAATAGTAATATGGGAGGTGGGCAGACATGCAAATGGACATATTTTTGTAATTACAGTACTTCCTCTACTGGATAAGCTGTGAGACTTAGTTGTAAATCTGCCTGTAATAGTCATGTAGATAATTATACTTGCATCACTTTTTAGGGTCTGTCATTACCTATTAAGTCCATCATGTGTATACTTTGTCTCTTCCCAAAGGTTTTCAAATCTTTAGGGAAAGTATTTATTTCTTATAGTTCATTTGAAGCCTAAACATAAAAGACTCTAAAAATGATGAAGATAATATATCTATGGTTATTATAATTTATTATTAATATATAATTCTTTTAGAATCAGATGGAGTAGTATACATTATTTGTTGTCATATGAAGGGTATATAGTGATATAGAAAATTAGCCCCAATTAAATTCTTCTTATTGTACTATGTTCATTAATTTTCTGTTCTTTTTTGACTGTAGTTATCTGCGTATCTCTGCTACAGCAGGCTTATACAAAGTGGTGAAACATACAAGTTTCAGTAATTATCCTGTGTTTTTGATGATATTATAAAGCATGGTGTCCATCTTAACTTATCATGCTTTCATTTTCTGATTTATATTGGCAAATAAAAATTGTTCATGAAAACTTAATTTTATTTTTACCTTTCTGAAGGATTTCACAGCTCAACAAGTTAAAACCCTCATGTTTAAATGTGAATATTTTCAGTTTCCTCTATTAAATTTTTATAGATGATAACAATTTTATATTATTTGTTTTTTAGCAGAAACCTAAGAAGTTTTAACATGACAAACAGCAGGAAAAAGAGGTAATTTGAACATAATAAGAATATATCTAAATTTTTTATCAAATATAATACAAAATACTCATATGTGCATGTTTACTGCAAAGTATGATAAGAAAACGGATGCAAATATAAGAAATGAAACTTTAAGTCAATGTATTTTTAGTACATGGATGCATTTTAAAATGTATAATTAATTTGCAAAGTATAGAATAAATATTAATTATTGATTTGCTCACTTTTCTAGTGGCATAATTGCACACTAGTAGATACATTTCCACATTGGGAACTAGGTTTCCCTTTTTCTCCAGATAGATAAGCTGATGAAAGAAAGAGGAAGGTAATCTGCCACAAATCCCAATTTGATTATTGATTAGCTCTGTAACTGTGGCATCAAATTTCTCTGTACTTCAGTTTTTTTCATCTGTAAACTGAAAATATTCACAGGCTACTGTGGTTGATGATATGACACAATAAATAGTCAATGATTTACATTAAAATTTTGTTTTATATTAACATTATTAACAAATACAGTTAATAAAAGGATTTCTATTGCACAGATGAGAGAATTGATGTGCAAGACAATTGAGTACACAATAGTGTAACTTTATCACACAACTATTTATTAGCAGAGCTTGCTTGAAAATATTTTTTAACAATATAAAATTATTTATTTAGTTAAATTATACATGTAATAACATATTTATCTAACTGCAATATTTCAATCTCTTGTTTGTTTGGGGCGGGTTTGTTTGGAACTGATGACAAATAATTTTCTAAATAAAAATAAATTAAAAAATTGATGTCTCTTTTAAAGACTTATGATAACTACCATCTACCAAAAGAAGTAGTGCTGGAAGTTAGCTGGTATAGAGTAAATCCTCCAATTAAATCACAGATTAAGACTTACTTTTCATTAAAACACAGAAAAGTAACCTTGAAGTAATTTCTCTAATTATTTTTAAAATAAATCTTCCATATTAAAACAATTTGGTCAATTATTATCACATTATGTTGAAAAGTCCATGCCCTCTCAATACCGAATTGTACAGCTGGCCACAACTATTGAAGACAACTTGGAAAAGGAGAAACGAGTTTGAAATCCCCAGACACTGATTTCAGTTTGATCTATGTTCACCTGTAAAGGAAATAGATTAATGAGAAATCCATCAATGAGATTTAACTCAGTCTTCATGTGACCCCAAATAACATCTTAGCCAGCAAAAATAAAAGATTTTCTTGCTTTTCTTTCAGTCAATTACGATTGTTCAAGAGTGAGGAGTTTATTTCACCATGAATGGCAATGACAGCTGAATCATGGACTCAAAGATTCTGTCTCCTTCTTTCCAGGATGAACACAAGGAGAAAACCCAGTCCCTTGTCCAGCCACAGCCTTTTGTCTATCCTTTTGCTGAGCCCATCCCTCACACTGTCCTTCTACTTGCTCAGCCTGCTATGGTGCTGCCTGTCCTTCAGTCCCAAGTGATTCAAGACCCCAATAGTAAGGCAATCATTTTTCCTAATCACCACTTGATACCATTTTATAAATCTTCAGTAGTACCATTTTTTCAAGCCAAATCCACAATCTCCCACAGCTTTCTCTGCCTCTGCATCAGCCCTTGATGCACCAGGTCCCCTAGCCTCTTTTTCAGACTCCCAGGTTTCCTACTCAGCCCCTCCTGTCCCTTTCTCAGCCCAAAGCCCTGCCTCTTTCCAAGCAAATGGTCACTTACTGGCAGAGAGATGTGCTCAACAAAGAGCCTCTGCTTGACCCTACTCAGGTGTTTTACCCTGTGACTGAACCTATTGCCACAATTTACAACTTACAACAAGTAAGTCCTAATTTTCTATCTCTACTGTTTAATTCACAATCTGTATATGATATTAGAAGTGGGAGATCCAGAATAAATGAATAATGAATGGATCCAAGATGCAAGTAGTTTAGATCAGGGATTCTCAACACTAGTTACACAGTTGAATAACCTAGAAAACTTTCCCCCTAAAATTCCAATGTCTAGTATTTAGATACAATTGTTCTGATTTACTATGTAGAAGATGCTGAGCACTGGAAAGAAATTATTTCAGAGATTCTAATTTAATCAATCTGTTGGGAAAGTAGATAAAGAAGATTGAAAAGTACTAAAAACAATTAAATTTGGTAATCTGGGTGTGAAATAAAGACATTTTATTATTTTCTACAGTTTTTAAGTTTTCCTCTATGCATCTAGTCTCCAGTGCATTAATTCACATCTTGTTTCTGATGTATGTAAATAGGAGGGTAAAAATTGAGATTCTTATTTCACTACTCAAAATTTTTAGAACTGTTCCTGACAAAAAGTGAATGGCATATAGATTTAATTTTTAAATTTTTAATTTATTTTTAGGGTTTAGAGGATTTCAAAGTTAATGTTTGTCTCTCACTTTGGTAAGTTTCGGGAGTTTGGAAATTAGACTAAATATTTTTATACTTAATATATTTTAGCATTTCATTATTTTGAATAAACACAAGATAATAAGAAAGTCCACCAACACATGAACTTATTTCTTAATTATCAATATGTCAGGAACATCTAAATAGTTATCTATTATGTAGTAAATGAAATGATATATTTTTTGTATTTGAAATCTTTTTAATTTCAATTATGTGTTACTGACACATTTATTTTTTCTTTTAAAAAAAGTTTATTTATTTAGCCCTGGCTGGTGTAGCTCATTGGATTGAGCACAGGCCTGTGAACCTGTGAACCAAAGCATTGCCGGTTTGATTCCTCGTCAGGGAACATGCACTCATGTTGCAGGCCATATCCCCAGTATGGAGTGTGCTAGAGGCAACCACATATTGCTGTTTCACTCTCTCTCTCTCTCCCTCCCTCCCTTCCCCAACTCTCTAAAAATAAATAAATAAAATCTTTAAATTTATTTATTTATTTAATTGTTGTTCAAGTACAGTTTTCTGTCTTTTAGTCCCATCTCAGCCCAGACCTCCCAGTGCTCCACACCTCCCTACCCATTTAAACCCCACTTAGTTGTTGTCCATGTGTCTTTTATACTAGTTCCTGTAAATCCTTCCCTTTTTCCCTTGAAATTCCTCACCTCACCCCTCTGGTCACTGTCAGCCTGTCATCTATTTGAGTGTCTTTGGTTATATTTTGCTTGCTTGCTTGTTTGTTTTGTTGTTTAGGTTCCTGTTAAAGGTGAGATCATATGGTATTTGTCTCTCAATGCCTAGCTTATTTCACTCAGCATAATGTTTTCCAGTTCCATCCATGCTGTTGCAAAGGGTAGGAGCTCCTTCTTTTTTTCTGCTTCATAGAATGCCATTGTATAAATGTACCAGAGTTTTTGGATTCATTAATTTCCTCCTACATCTATAATTTCTAGTTCAAAAAATACTTGTTCCATAATATACTTTGACATAAAATCTCTATATTTGTAAAGTAAATTTGTTACAAATATTTCATGAACAGCAGGTGGCAGCAGTTGAGTAATAAACCAGTATCCCCAAATAGACTTGACTGACTACAGGTAGGAAAGAAGGCAAAAACCAGACCTAATGAGTGTGAGCAATGCAATGATATACAGATCAGACCTTTTTATGGCATGGGAGTTACAGCATCAGAAAGAAGAGCCTTCCTGGGTGATGGCCAGATACAAAGAATAGTCAAACATACAGTACTGTATACTGAAGACAGGTGAACATGAAGGTTATAAGAGGCAATAGTAAATATATTCCATATTAAATGTGATTCTTGCCAGAATGTTGCCAGTTGTCAATCATGCAACAATAAATTAAAAAGGCAAAATTTGGGTCCCCAAAGAGATCAGAGCATTTAGAATAAACTAATATGAAACCTACTTGTCATCGAATATAATAAACACTTTAATAAAGCTGGCATAAGGGACAATAGGCACAGAGGAAATACCTACTATATTTTGTTGTTGAATAGTGGAGCTACAGAGAATCTTCATGAAGACATGGGTCCTGAGTAAGTTCCCGAAGCTGGATGAATGGTTTGGCTGAGTAGGGGAGAGAATTATAGGCTAAAAAGTAAGGAAGACAAGGGTCTTAGATATCAGACACAAGTAACTAAAAGAAAGTCAGGTGATGAATCAGGGCCATGAATTACAACAAAGGGAGTAGGTTTCATATTAGTTTATTCTAAAGGCTCTGATCTTATGATTTATTTCTCTCTCTATGAGAACATAGACAGAGAAAGAGGTAAGATAATGAAAAGCAAAGCATGCTGCACCCCTTGAGAATATGAATTTCATTCTGCAGAGAGTGGGGATTGGTTGAAGGGTTTTAGGACTAAATTAACACTGAAAAAATAAGTACTTCTTGAAAATCTTGATAATGATAAAAATTCATTTAAATGAGTTTCTCAGGTTTGAGCTGATATCTTTTGCAGTGAGTGATTATGAGCTAAATAAAGTTCAAGGAAGGACAGAAGATGACAGTAGTAAGAGGAAAGGAAACTGAAACCCAGAGAGGAAGAGAGACTTGCACAAAGTCCACGAGGAAGTCTAAAGCAGGCCTCAAAAGTACATAGTATGTGCCTATTCACAGACCAGTCTTCAAATGTTTTAGGGTTTTTGAAAAACATGTTACTGTTCTATCACAGTTGTCCCAATTTTCCCCATTTGCCCTCCTCCACCCAATCCATGTCCCACTCCCACTGTCAGTACCCACATTGTTGCCTGTGTCCATGGGTCGTTCATACATGTTCTTTGACTAGTCCCTTCCACTTCTTTCTTCCATTATGGCCCTTTGGCCTCCCCTCTGGCCACTGAACACATTATTCCATGTTTCCATGCATCTGGTTCTACTGTGCTCAATTGTTCGATTTGCTACCCCAGCTCTTTCATACTTCCATTTGCATGGGTTGTTTTTTCATCCCTTTACTTTTGAGCTGTGTTTATCTTCAGTTTTGTGGTGAGTCCTTTGTTGACAGCATATATGTGGGTCTTGTTTTCTTATCCATTCAGTTACCCTATGCCTTTGGATTGGAGCATTTAAGCTATTTACATATAGAGTGATTGTTGATAGGTACATATTTAGTGGTACCTTATTCTCTTAACTCTGTTCATCTGCTGCTGCTTCTCCATCCTTCTTCTGCTCCTCCTTCCTAAAGCAGGTTCTTCAATATTTCTTTGCAATGTTTGCTTGGTGGTGCCAAACTCCTTTAGCCTTTTCTTGTCTTGGAAGCTCTTTATTCCTCCTTCAATTTTAAATGACAGTCCTGCTGTATAAATTATTATCGATTATAAGTCCTTGCTTTTTATCACTTGGATATTTTTGTGAATTCCTATTGGCCTTAAATGTTTCTTTTGAGAAATCAGTTGACAGTCTTATGGGAGCTCCCTTGAAGGTAAATAACAATTTTTCTGTTTCTGTTTCTGAGAATATCTGTTCAGCTTGAACCTTTGCTATTTTAATTATGTTGTGTCTTGGTGTGGGACTTTTGGGTTCATCTTGTCTGAGATTCTCTGTGCTTTTTGTATTTGTGTGTCTTTTTGCTTCACCAGGTTAGGGAAGTTTTCAGTCATTATTTCTTCATATAGGTTCTGGATTTCTTTTTTCTCTCTTCTCATTTTAATACCCTTAGGATGTAGATATTTTATGCTTCATGACATCTCAAAGGTCCCTTAAACTTATTTTTTTATTCTTTTTTCTTCTTGCTGCTATGACTGGGTATTTGTTTTTAACCCTATCTTGCAAATCACTGATTGAATCATCTGCTTGATCCAACTTACTATTTATTCTTTCCAGTGGATTCTTTATTTTGTTTATTCGTATTCTTCATTTCTGACTCCTACATATTTATGGTCTCCACTTTTTTCATGCTGTGAAGCATCCTTATAACCATTAGTTTGACCTCTGTGTCTGCTAAATAGCTTGCCTATACTTCTTTTGCTCTTTTTCAGGAGATTTCTCCTGTTCTTTAATGTGGGGTCTGTTTCTTTCTCTTCCACATTAGCTGCCTTTTCATGTTTGTTTTATGTACAAGGTAGATCTACTCTGACTTTCAGTTTTGTAGGGTGTACTTACGATGTAGGTGTCCTGTGGGTTTATTGGTGTAGTCATCTTAATGACCTGAGCTTGGTTAAGCAAGAATGTTTCTTCTGTGGGCTATGTGGGCTCTCCTGTCATAATACAGTGTTGATGGTTATTGGCTTGTTCACTCCTGGTGTTAACCCTCAGGCTAGCTGGCTGTGAGGATCTACCCCAACCACAGTGGGCAAACTGCTGGGCAGGTACTTACCACACAAAGCAGAATTCACCTGTGCAAGTTTAATGCCTGCAGAAATCTCCCTTTGATATTCTGCTTGTGAAGCTTATTAAATTCTGCTCTAATGTTGTTCAAAGCTGGCCACTGGTTGTGTTGTTTCTGGACTTGTTGGTAGGGAATCTGGCTCAGGCTAATGTAAAACACTATTTGAGACTACGTCTTGGAAACATTTTTAGAGCTACAAGCAATCCATAGTTCGTGGCTGATTCTTCTGGGCCTGGGTGTTTGCACTAAGTTTGGCTTTTACCAGTACTGGGACCAAGGGAAGATCATTAAGGTCATAAGGCATCCCAAGTTCTGCTTCCACCTATTTCTACCTGCTGGCTGCCTTTTATCTCATACAGTCAGTGTATGAGACTCTGGTTTCATACTTGAGTTGCATGAGGTAGGTTCACAATGAGTCATCAGGTAGGGACTAGTTGTATTCACCAGATTGATACAGGTTCAAATTCAGTGCCAGTGGTGGTTTGGAGGCCACTCAGCAAATGTCCCCTGGTATACTAAGTCTAGCTGCCATATACTGGGTGCTTGCAATCTTTGCATTAGTCCGTGGTCTCAGTGGGGGGATCAGGCTGAGGTTAGCAGAGTTCAAAGTTTCAGGATCATGATTTCTAAAGATGTTCTGTCACTGTATTTTGGTTTTAATTTTCTGCATCCCCTTGAGTTAATTTGTCCCTTTGTAAATTTTAAAGACTGTTGTTGAAGTACAGTTGTATCCATTTTGCCCCCACCATTCTCCCCACCCCAGCCATCTCCTCTCCCAGTTCTTGATCCAGCCCTTCTTGGTTTTGTTCATGTGTCCACTAGAATGTGCTTTCTAATGAAGATTATGATAAAACATATAAAAATAACAAATTTATATATGAACATTTCTTGTTTTAACATTTTTAAAGATTTTATTTATTTATTTTTATACAAAGGGAAAAGGAGTGAGAAAGAGAGGGAGAGAAACATTAATGTGTGGTTGCCTCTTCCATCTACCTGGCTGGGGATCCGGTCAACAACACAGGCATGTGCCCTGAGTAGTAATAAAACTGGTGACCCTTTGGTTCACAGCCCATGTTAAATCCATTGAGCTATACCAACCAAGGCTATATTTGAATATTTCTATCTGCAATGTAATTTATATACCTTCTCATCTAATCTAGTCCTACCTTACTTTATCTATTCTACATAAGAAAATTATAGTTTAAGGAGCTTAAGCAATCTCCAAGATTACTGTAAAATTTGTGCATGAACATTAACCTTCCTTTCTGATATTTCATATTTTTGGCTTGCATAATTCACTAATGTCTGGAATTTATTCTTTCTTCTGCTCTTCTTTCCTTTCTCTGAGATTTTCAGGACTTCTCTGTTCTTCTCCCACATTACTTTGTTGTTATCAAAGGGTTCTGTCCTTTGCCTGCTTCTCTTCTGACTCTACAAGAACACAACACAAACTGGTTTTTTAGTTAAATAAATAAATGTCATGGATTATGTCATATACTGTGGAGCACACATTCATTGTAGGAGGAATGAAAAAAGGAAGAGCAGAAAAGGAAGGAGAAAATGGAGAAAAAGGAGAAAGAAAAATAACAGGGAAGAAGAGGAGATATGGAATCCAGCATAAATATCATCATAGATACTCATTCAGAGACTGCTTAGTCATGCCACCAATTTAAAACCACATTTGTGTTGTGCCAGTCACTCTGTATTGATTGTTCTCTTGAATGAAAGACCCTGGCATTTTCATAGAGTGTGGTGTCTAGTTATAGCAAATATGATACCTGTATTACTTAATTATACAATAACAGCACAAGTTCTGGTCCATCAATATTCTTAGTTGACCTATTCCTGGAGGATAAAACCAGGAAAAACACACAAAGGTACTCCTGCATTTAGAGTCCACTCTTCTTGATTCCTTCTGTCACATATAATCCCCACACTTCCTGACATTTTGAAGGATAAAATGATGTGTGGAAGAATGCCTATACTTTTGTGTCCCTACCTGAATTATGAATAAGTTCAATTAAATGTAAGTTTAATTTCTTTATCTTCTCATTTGTCTATTTTTATTACCTTGGCAGGCTTTTCTTTTATTTTCTTTTATGATGACGCTGCTTGGTAGTGCCTTTGAACCATTAGTTCACATATTGTTCAGTAGGCTGTGAATACCATCGACCTATAAGAATACTGACTTTTAACATGGCTTGAGAGAAATCACCCAAGAAGTAAATGAATGAAGAAAGAAGGTGCAGTAACTAAATGAGGAAGAGAGGAATCAAGAGTAAGGAAAGAAGAAATCCATTTGACATTTTTAAGATGCTTAAAGCAGGATTAACCTTTGAAATATCAAACCTATGTCAATACTTATTGAACCATGTATAACTTTTTCCACTACAAATATACTACAGATTAGATTTGTTTTACATTGAGAATCAACTATATATCTAAAAAGCATGAAAATTAATTTAAAAAATCAGAATGATTAAATTGAATAGGACTTTATTAGCCCTAGTAAAACATTTATAATGTTTTGTTTTCCATTCAGAGAATAACAATAATTTCCAATGCATTAATCCAAACATAGTGTCGAAGATAAACTTAATAAGTATTTTCTTAAAACATCTAATACAAAATTATAGCTTAAGTTCTATTTATAGGGCCAGGCCTAGGGGTACATAAAATAATTATGAGTTAATTATGTGGTTTTTGAAAATTTATGCTCAACAAAGAATCACCTGGAGAGAGTCATAACATTAGATTCCAGCTTCACCTCCTAAATTCTGACACAAAAGCCTGGAAAAAGAGCCTGTGAACTTCCATTTCCAACAAGATGTCTGATGATGCTCACTCTGATGGTCACATGTACTACATTTTGAGTAACAATGGAGAAGGACATCAAATATACCTAAACTTTAAAAGTGATATTTGGGGGGTATATTTAGTTTTGAGTATATTAAAAATATCTAGCCAGTAGCAAAGAGGTGAATTTTATATAAATTTGCCTAAGGACTAAGTGAACACTAATTGTTCCTCCTATTTACTTAACATGTGGCTCCAGGGAGGAACACGAACCTCTAAAGACTCAAAGGAACTAAGATTGATACCCAAACATATACATCAAGTTCGTATGTGACACATAGAATACTGAGCTTCTGTGGTCATTGGACTTTAAAAATAAGAATTTTTATTGTATTCTAATGGAGTAGTGTATTTTGTTAAACAATTGAATATTTTAAAACTTCAAATACAGCTCTGGCTTATGTGGTGCCTCAGTGGATTGAATGCCAGCCTGTAAACCAAAGGGTTGCTGGTTCAATTCCCTGTCAGGGCACATGTCTGGGTTTTAGGCCAGGTCTCCGGGAGGGGTCATGTGAGAGGCAACTACATATTTATATTTTTCTCCCTCTCTTTCTCCTTCCATTTCCGTCTCTCTAAAAATGAATAAATAAAATCTTTAAAAACATTTAAAATACACTAAATTCAATACAAAATATACATTGTAATAATTTTAGGAGGCACATTTGAATTAAATGGCTGCAGTTTCATTATGCCACTTGTCACCCTGTATTAGAGGCCCCGGGAAAATTTTAATAAGATGGCATCATTTGGGGCATAGAGTTTTTCCACCTTGGGCATGAATTTGTTGAAATAGGGCAGATGGTATTCTACAGAAACACTTCTACCATTCAAGTCATCTCTATGCTTACTTTAGCATACCTTTCTCTGTCTTATTCATCCATACCTAGACAAACACTGGGATTAAAATGTGATGGGTGAAATATTTTCCTGGTGGCTCTGCTTCACAATCATCTATTGTAAACTATAAGTTCATTCTCTGTACCTGTCAGGACAGATATTGGGTATTATTTTTAGTTGAATAATATGATCTCATAACTGACATAATTTAGAAAAACAAATGCAGGATTTCAGTGTATATAAATACATCAATCTTCCAGAAAAGGACATCACAAGAAAGGGCTTCGCCATTTCAGCTTCTTGAACTTTAGTGTCTCATCTTGGGTAAATGTAATGTATTCATTGACAACCTGATATGATGTCTTATTCTAACTTTTGTTTGCTGGAATGACTTGCAAATTATTTCTAAGTGTATATAGTGTATTGATAATTTTTCCTAAAGAAACTTAAAGAAACAGCAATCGTTTGTCAGGATCTGAAGATGAGGACAGGGTCACAATGCCTGTGCATTGACAGGGACACCGCACCAAATGAGTGATGAGGAGCAAGGGGGAGCTCTGCTCAGGGGTCTCTGCTGTGACAGAACCCACACATCCTTATATTGTCTTGACCAAATACAAAATATCTCCTATTTGATCATGTGCTTTACCTTGAAGTTAAATTTCATGGTTATATTTTATAAGAAAATGATCTTTAGAATAGAATAAGCTCTCCTTTTGCAAATGTGGGTATTACTCTAGAGGTTTAATTAACCTTCATCAAAGTTACTGCAGTACCACCACTAACTCATTTTATTTACCCTTTCTATCATTAAAATATTTCCTGACTTTCTGAATTATTAGCACTGTGTAAGAGAATATTATTATTTTATTTATATTCATTTTATTTGTGATTTGGTTAAAAACAAGTTTTTGTACTATGTCAAACCTCAACATTGTGTTCTTCAGATAACATTCTTTTAAAGATCTTAAAATTTCCATCTGGATTTCTGTTTATGTGTAGAAGGCCAGTTTCTGTGAATTACCCTTAATCCTCTACCTTCAATCAAATTTGAGGTATGAACAATGCTAAAAGCAGCATCCTTATTTGTATCATAACACACGTAAATATTTGGTAAATAGCAAACAATAAAAAACTTTATCAAGAAATAACGAAAGATACTGAAATAGAGAATAGGCTGACAGTGACCAGAGGGAAGAGGGGAGGGAATTTCAGGGGAAACAGTGGAGGGATTTAGAGGAACATATACAAAGGATACATGGACAACAACTGAGAAGGGTGGAAATGGGAGGGGGGAGCCCGGGGGATGAGTGGGATCAGATGGGAGTAATAGACAGAAAACTGCACTTGAAAAATAATTAAATAAATTTAAAAAAATTTTAAAAATAAAAATAAAGAGAGGGAAAAACAAATTTATAGCATTAAGACAATATGGTATTGGTAAAAGAGCAGATATACATAAATTTGTATGAAAAAATAGAGAATCCCAAAGCATTTCATACGTGTTCACTTGGTTTTCAACAAAAGTAAGATACAAAAGTGACTGACAAGTACAATGGCCTGGTGATTGCAGGGGACCTGGGGCAGGGAGATGGCTGGGGGTGAAGGAGGGTATAGGGGATAGATGATAATGGAAAAGACAATAAAAATAAGGTAAAAAATGAAAAATAAAAAGCTCTGATTAAAAGAAATATATATAAATATATACATTTCAATTTGTCCAATGACACAGTCCTGAATTTCTTCAAATGCAGCAATGTCAGCATGTCAAAGTTAAGAAAAATAACATCAGTCACAAATTCTGTTTTATATATGAGATTTAAACTCATTAGGCAGAAGAAAAGTTACCCTATCATCAGAAAAAAAAGTCATTCTATTTTTCTATCAAAGATAATGGCTAAAATGATGAAGAAGGAAACAGCTTTCATCAATTATTTACCTTTATAGTTCACAAAGACTTTTCATTTAGAAATCTATAACCGAGAAATGGTCTGCTTTATTTCTTATACAACGTCAACATAACTGAGTTCATTTGTATCAGCTGAATTCAAAAACATATCCAAGAGTTCCAGAGTAGAGTAATTTCATTGATAAAGATAATTTGGAGATTAAATCAATTTCTCAAAGTATCTTCAAATATTTTCCCTGAAACTTCTTAATAATTGGATTGTACTTTATCCATTAACTTTCTTTTTTAAATGTAAACTTTTTAATTTAATTCTTGTTTAAGTACAGCTTTCTGTCTTATATTCCTAACCCTGCCCGACCCCCCCGCCCCATGCTTCCCGCCTCCCTCCCATTTCTGCCCCCCACCCTTAGTTATTGTCCATGTGTCCTTTATACTTGTTCATGTGAGTCCATCCCCTTTTCCCCTATAATTCTCTCCCTTCTCCCGTTAACTTTCATGTTCTAATACTGGGGTTATACCAACTCCAAAATTCTCAAGTCAGGAACTTGACTGATTCTCTACCCCTATTACAAAAACAGTCCCTATCTTCACCTTCAGTTTTATTTATTTGCACCTTCCTCAAACAGTGCCTTATCTATTCTATTGGTTGGCCAAATATTCCATTTAGTATTTTCTGTTAAAAAAACACAGCTTTTTTTTCATTTTCACCAGTAACTTTATAGATTTGGATATTTTGAGTATGTAGAATGTCTCTTGACTCCAGTGGGTAGAGGACAGGGTTGCTGCTAAACATCCTCCAATGCATCCCCACAACAAAGGAGTATTTGGCCAAAATGACAATAGCACCAAGAAAGTTTGCAAATCACTTTTGACAAAACCTAAACAAAATTTTTGACAAACTCAATATAAAATCTTACACAAGCTTTACCTTTTTTCTTTATTTTATTATTCCTTTCCTGTCTTGGTCAGTTTCAGATGTCCATTTTGTCTGCCTTCATGATACTTTAGTATCTGTATACCACAGCAATGTCCCCTACTTGTCTCTAAGGTCCGTGATGTAATGCAACGGGTTTGAATACTCTGTGCCTCCAGCCAGGTTCACAAAGCTGCAGATCATTGTCTGATCAATAGATGATTTGAAAACACAGGAATGACTGTATTACTGATTTGTCCCATGTGTTTTCACAGGACTCAGCCCAATATGAAGATCCTTGCCTTGGCCTTTATCATGGCTCTCATGTTCGCCATGATTGTAAGTATAGCAGAAAAAATTTGAGAATATGTTTTCAGTCATTATTTAGAGAATGTTTCTATTTCTTGCTCTAAGAACCACGTTTTCATTGCCCAAACATGGCTTTGTTAATTCTAATGTTTTGAATGAACATTTTCTTTGAATTACTTTACATCAGTACTTTAAGGACTTGGGACAATTCTTAGGTGCCCACACAGAGTCACTAGTGCAAGTGACTAGAACTGCACACACGGAAGTGCAAGTGGGAAGAAATGAAAATCCAAGAACAGAGAAAACATAATCAGAACACCAGACACCTGTATGATCTATATTTCAAGAGCCATACCATTTCAGACACTTAAAACAAACCCACCTAGAAAACACTGGTCTCGAGCTAACCCAAATTTCAACTTTTCCATTTCAGTCTCCTGGTCACAGGGATAGGTTTCTTCTAATCACAAACAAAAGAAACTATGACTCAAGGGAACTGGTATGAGAATGTAGAAATACACTATAGCCAAAGCCTAGGTCCTCATCCATGTTAAAGATGTCACTAATCATAAAACAACTAGCTTAGGGTTTCAGTTACCTAAGACTTTGCCTCCATTTCTTTAATCATAATTGTGGCAGCTAAGTGCCCTTTGACATTCAATCTAAAATTATGAAACTGAGATGTTCACTCTTGTCTTCTTTTTCTTTTTCAAGGGAGCTGGTTTTGCTTCAGATGAAGAGGTAAGACACTTTCATTTTCTAGAAAACTTGATAATTAAACATGGAAAACAATTTTAATTGTTCTTTATTTTAACAGAAACATCGTCTCTCTAAACATAACTTCTATGAACAGGCAAGGAAAGTAAGTATTCCCTATCTGTGATATAATGATACACATCTCCTCTGTGTATTTATTCTATTAGAAGAATCAAAGCTTATCTCGGACACATGATTCTTGAGAGAGGAATAGGCTCTACAATGAGTTTATTTATCTATGATGGACTGGTCAAGGACCCACAGGGTGTGTACTGGTAGCATTTAGATAGAGACTTCTAAGGCTGCCCTGGAGAAGCCAAGTGATTTCACAAAATGTGAGTATCTTTGGCAAATCCTGGCTTTGGCCTAAAGAATAATTGACGTTCTAGATCCGTAACTATACTACATGTCTCAGGGAGCACAGAGGCTGCTAAAAACACAGAAGATGGGGTAAGTTTTCACCATTTTGATTCTTGTGGAGGATGCTGAAGTCATCAGGTTAAGGTAAATTGATCTTATTACATAAGATAGGAAATTTCATTTATCTAGCCTTTTAAAAAGAAATATATCCTTGATATCATATAATTTTCACATTCCATATCAATATAATAAGGTCTCAGAAACTCTTACTAATCCATTAAATGGATGAATTTTACCTGGTACCAAATTGAAAGATCAAAAGGATAAATAAAAGATATTGAAATGAACAGAAGTGAATATTTTGAAAATAGGAGTTTTAAGACAGAGCAAGGTCATTATAGGTCAAGAGGGAGAAGGAGCAATTCCACCAAACCTGAAATTAACAAGTACATTCTCCTTGGAAAATTGAGGGATGGGCAAAGTAGGAGCTCAGAGGTAATATTTTAAAAACCATTTAAAGTTGTATGAGTAGTTGTCCCTAATCAATGGATTCACCTATATCATAAAAGAATAGATTGTCAACAAACAGTATAGCTGCATATGGATTGCTATTTAGCTCTTCTATTAACCATTTTTTCTAACAAAGTGAAAGCCTAATAAAAATTTGAAAAATCAAACATGTAGATGATCTATGAGGATCTAGGTTTTAAAACTCAGCTTCTAATTGAAATGACCGTGAAATATTTACACTGTCATTGTCTCAATTCTCTGCCATTGTCTTTTCAGGAAGGGCATAAGCAACATCGATATCGACCAAACCCACAGGACTATCCAGAGCATATTGTATATGGAAGAAACTAATAAGCAATGGATGGATTCTAGAGGTAAGCTCCAACTAATAACATTGAAAACTATCTTTATCTCTTACTTTTATTTATTATTAATTTTAAATCCTCACTACAGAATGTATTTTTATTGATTTTAGAAAGAGTGGGAGGGAAAAAGAGAGAGAATAAGAGAGAGAGAGAAACTTTAGTGTGTGACAGGGAAACATAGTATGTTTGCCTCTCACCCTTGCTCCAATTAGGGATCTAACCTGCACCCTAGGTAGGTCCCATGACAGGAGATGGAACCTATAACCATACTAATGCAAACAATGTTTCAGCAACTGAGCCACTCAGCCAAGGATCTGGTGAC
>NW_028087445.1:90880-135933 GCF_014824575.4 Sturnira hondurensis
GTATAATGATTAAGGAAAGAAGCAGGTCATGACATAGCTAGATGACTTTTCAAAGGTTAGAATAATCTTTTATGTCATTTCACTTTAATTGAGATATATTCTGTACTAAAATGAATCCCAATCCATGCAGTTTACATAATAGCAATAGAATATTAAGCAAATATTATCTTTAATCACATTTCTTTTAAAAAGCTAATGTACTTTTAGTGTGTGGCTAGAAAGAAAATCTCAGCTACACAATGATTTTAAATATTGGCAGCTGAAATCTATAAATTACAATGTACTACAATTTTTATGAGATTGAAACATACATTACCTAAAGGTCATGGATACAAGCCTTCTCTTCCTTAGAAAAGCAGTCAACACTAAAGGCCAGTCTGCATTCCTCAAGGGTTGCATGGAACACAGAAAGCAAGTTTTAGAACCAAAGAAAGTGGAAGAAAACAGCAGGAAAGTAATAAGGGTCTGATGCTGAGGGAAGACTGAGAGTTAAGAAAAGTTGGTAGATTTGCAGCAGCTTGAAATGTTCTTTCTTAGGACCACAAGGAAACCTTTCCATGGTCCCACACACAAGATATTATGATGTGACAAGACTTACTCAGGTGAAATTAGACAGCTGCCCCCTGGGTTTTCAATATCCTTCTCCATCTGTCCTTCCAAAGAAAAAGTACAAATGTGTCTTCAGCAAAGCCAAAACAAAGGCCAGTGTCTAGAGTTTCTGTTTCATGGTAAAGCTCAGTCTTTGGATGCCACAGTCACCTGCCAAGGGGTCTCAGTCCCCATTCAGTTACTTTAGCACTGTTCCAGACTGCGCTGTTGTACCCAGCTTCCACCTGGAGTCTGCATTTGAAGTAAATCGGCTACTAGACCCTCACAGTCACTACAGAGAGAACAAGTGAGTGAATGGGGCAAATGAGTATATCTTGGGCCTGGAGACCAGGTCTTTTTTGAAATAACCGATCAACTTCCACTTAAAGAGATACACTTACACTTACATATTTTTTCAGATGTTTCAACAAACACTTTTACTTTGTGATTACATGGTTCTGGCCAAGTAACAACCAATGTGATACCCATTGTATCTTATATGGTAACACCCTACAGGGGGTGCTGGAGAATGAATACAATAATAAATATAAGGCACCCATGCAATCAATACTCAATGTACAGCAAATGATTAAAAGTGGCAACCAGGTTGATATCACTTTTTGTACTTAGGGGCTAAAGACTTCCCCACAACTAATTATTAAACATTTATACAGTTCTGTTGAATTGATTATTATTGCATTTACATAAGAAATACAACATGAAACAGAATTAAGTTACTTATTCCAAATTACACAGTAGTAAATTGTAAGTGAAAATAATCAACATTCAGCTTATTAGATTCCATGCTATTGTAAAACAAAAATTCTACATAGCCTGTGTTAGTTACCTATGAGTACTATAACAAATTACCAGAAACCTAGTAGCCTAAAGCAGTGCAAACATTTTACTACAAATTTAAAAATGCAGTATTGAGGTAAGAGTTAGGTGGTAAGTACACACCCAGGACACCATCACCACCATCAAGGACAGACATATTCATTTACTCTCAAAGTTAACTCTTGCCCCCTTGATTATTACTATTATTTTATGAGAATGTGTGTGGTAAAAACACATAATAAAAAATCTACTCTCTCAGCAAATTTTAAGTACACAATACAATATTGTTAGCTATAGGAACTATGTTGTACAGTAGGTCTCTACAACTTTCTTGTCAGGCACAACTGAAACTTTGTACCCTCTGAACATCACTACCCTGTTTCCACCTGCCTCCCTGAAAGCTTCCATTCTACTCTATGCTTCTATGAGTTGACAATTTTAGAGTTTACATACAAATGAGATCATACAATATTTTTCTTCCTGTATCTGGCATATTAATATGAGCATAATATCCTCCAGTCTATCCATTTTGCTCTAAAGGTCATACTTCTTTTTCTTAAATTCGAATAATATATTAGTTATGCATGTACCACGTTTTCTTTATCTTTCCATCCAGTGATGTGCTTTTAAGTTATTACTACATCTTGGCGAGTGTAACAAAACTGCATCAGCAAGGGAGTGCCGGTAGGTGTCATTCTGAGATCCTGATTTTAATTGTTTTCAGTAAATACCGAGATCTGATATTACTGGATCAGTTGGTAGTTCTATTTTTATTTTTTGAGGAACCTCTATAACATTTTCCATCATGACCGTGCCAATTTACTTCTCACAGGGTGCCAGAGTTCCCTTTTCCCCACTGCCTCACCAATACTTATCATTCGTTTTTTTTTTTCTTTTTTGCTTTTCTTTTCATTCTTTCTTATTTTCTCACTCCCTCCCTCCCTCCCTCCCTTCCTTCCTTCCTTCCTTCTTTCCTTCCTTCCTTCTTTCCTTCCTTCTTTCATTATTAGCCATCCTTATAGGAAATCTTACAACAGTAACTTTCATATGCCGGCCTTCCTCCCTTGGTGGTGTCACTGTCAAATATTTGTTAACTTTTTGATACACTAAAAGTCATACCACATGGTTATTTTTTTTGTTTTAAAATGTATAAATTTTTAAAGTTTTAAAACATAAGTAATTGAGATCTTTCATATTTGTCCCATATTTCCATTTTCTTTCTTTAATAGATATTCTTTATTATATTTTTTGTATTTCTGTTTCTAATGGAACATGACTCAGCCATAAAAAATATGTGGAATCTAGCCATTTGTAACAACATGGTTGGAACTAGAGAGTTTTATTCTGAGTGACATAAGACAGACAGAGGAGGGCAAATACCATATGATTTCACTTACATGTGGAATCTGAGAAACAAAATAAATGACAGAAACAGGCTCACAGGTACAGAGAATATTTTGAAGGTTACAAGATATGAGGGAAGTTGGGGAGACAGGTGAATAAGGTGAAGAGATTAAGAAGCAAAAATTTGCAGTTACAGAATAGTTATGTGTTGTAAAGTATGACATAGGAAATATAGTCAATAATACTATGCTATCAATGTATGGCTTGAGACGGGTACTAAATTTATCAGTTATCACTTAGTAAGTTATATAATGTTTAATCCCTTTGTTGTACACCACAAACTAACATCATATGTCTTCTGTAATTAAAAATTAAGAACAATTAAAATATCACACTTCTAAATAAAATGGATAAAAAACAAAAAAATTGAAACAGAAAAAGGCACCCCTTTCACTTTACTAGTCTTTTCTTTGGCTGTGCAGAAGCTTTTTATTTTGATAAGGTCCTATTTGTTTATTTTTTCCTGATGCAGACTCCGGCCCATGGGGTCCGTGTGTTGTGGCTGCAACGAACAAATTTGCGCAGACTACAGAAGTCCTGTGGAGGAAAAGGAACAGCATGGCTGCTCTCTAAGTGAGAGACAGGGCCCTGACCCCTGTCTGGACAGGCTTTTATTGTTTTTCTTGGTACATTACATCGAGGATGGTCCTCATTTACTATGTATAAGTTCACTGCAAGCAATTACCTTTTACAGATAACAAAGGAAAGAATATTGCTAATTACTTCAAAGGGAAAGTTGTTAGAGATCAATGGGAAAAGTGGTTGAACTCCATACTTGGGAGGTTTAGCACAGATTTTAGGAAGTTACTTTAGAGGTATGTAGTAAACATTTTCTGCCTCAATCCAGGGTAAGGGATTTTAGCAAAAGCAAGCCTCATAGCAGCCTAGGTACAATGCAGGCCCAATTCTCCACAGGAAAACCTATCTGTGCATGTGGGTGTTGTGTGCCTACCTCACTCCCCATCAGTTTTGTGATTCGGGGCCTTGGCTATATTCTCCATGCCATGTGGAATGTTTCCCTATACTTTTCTTTATGTCCCTTGCTCTAGAGGACATATCGGTGAAAATATTGCTGTGTGGAATGTCTGAGATTTTCCTGCCTATGTTCTCCTCTAGGACTTTTATGGTGTCATGATTTATATTTAAGTCTTTTTTCCACCTTAAATTTATTTTTGGCATGGCATAGTTGGTGATTGAGTTTGATTTTTTTGCCGGTAGCTGTTCAGATCTCCCAACACCATTTGTTGAAGGTGCTATTTTTACTCCATTTTATACTCCTGCCCCCTTTGTTGAATATTAATTGACCATAGAGACTTAGGTTAATTTCTGGGCTCTCTCTTCTGTTCCATTTGTCTATGTGTCTGTTCTTATGCCAATACCAGACTGTTTAGATTACTGTGGCCTTGTTGTATAGTTTGATATCAGGAACTGTGATTCCCTCCTACTTTGTTCTTCTTTCTCAAAATTGCTGAGGCTATTCAGGATCACTTATGGTTCAATAGAAATTTT
Organism: Sturnira hondurensis; assembly: GCF_014824575.4. Taxonomy (NCBI): domain Eukaryota; kingdom Metazoa; phylum Chordata; class Mammalia; order Chiroptera; family Phyllostomidae; genus Sturnira; species Sturnira hondurensis. The sequence continues at coordinate 95,219 of NW_028087445.1, forward strand.
TGAAATGTTTTTTCTATATCTGTGAACTCTGTCATTGCTATTTTTAATAGGGATTACATTGAATCTATAAATTATTTTGGGTAGTGTGGACATTTTGATGATGTTAATTTTTCCAGTCCACAAATATGGTATATGCTTTCATTTATTTGTGTTTTCCTTAATTTCTTCCTTCAGAGTTTAGTAGTTTACTGAGTATGAGTCTCTTGCGGCCTTGGTTAGGTTTATTCCTAGGAACTTTATTTTTCTTGTTGCTATAACAAATGGAATTTTTCCCCGAATTCTGTTTCTGATATTTTGTTGTTGGTGTACAGTAATGCCTTTGGTTTCTGAATATTGATTTTGTATCCTGCTGCTTTGCAAAATTCACTTATTTGGTTGAGTCTATTTTTTGGTAGTCTATAGGGTTTTTTGTATACACTATCAGGCCATCTGCAAACAATGAGAGTTTTACTTCCTCCTTTCTAATTTGGATGACTTTTATTTCTTTTTTTTCTCTGATTGCTGTGGCTAAGACTTCAAGTATATGTTGAATAGAAGTGGTAAAAGCAGACATTCTTGTCTTGTTACTGATTTTAGTGGGAAAGCTTTTAGTTTTTGCCCATTGAGTATGATGCTAGATGTAGGTTTATCATATATGCCCTTTATTCTATTGAGGAATACTCCCTCTGTTCCCACTTTGCTGAGTGTTTTTATCATAAAAAAATAGCACCTTCAAACATTTTGATAATGCTTTATTAAAAAGCATTATCAAATGCTTTTTCAACATCTATTGATATGATCATATGATTTTTGTCTTTCCTTTTGTTAATGTGTTGTGTCACATGTATTGATTTGTAAATATTGTACCATCCTTGCTCCCCTGAGATGAATCTCCCTTGATCATGGTGTTTGACCTTTTTATGTATTGCTGGATGTGGTTTGCCAATATTTTTAGGATTTTAGCATCTATGTTTATCAGTGATATTGGCCTGTAGTTTTCATTCTTTCTTGTGTCTTCATCTGGTTTGGGGATTAGGATGATGCTGGCCTCATAGGAGTGTTCCCTCTTCTTGGACTTTTTGGTATAGTCTAAGAAGGATAGGGATTAGCTCTTCCTAAAATTCTTTGTAAAATTCTCTTGTGAAACCATCCGGTCCAGGGATTTGGGGTATGGGAGGTTTTTTTATTGCTGCTTCGGTTTCATCAGCTGTTATTGTTCTCTTCAGGCTTGCTGCTTCTTCTTGATTCAGTTTTGAAAGATTATATTTTTGTAAAATTTTGTACATTTCACCCAAGTTTTCAAATTTCTTGGCATATAGTTGTTCATAGTAATTTTTTACAATCCTTTGTATACCTGTGCTATTAGTTGTAATTTCTCATCTTTTACCTGATTTTATTTATTTGTGTCCTCTCCCAATTTTTCCTGATGAATCTGGTAAAAGTCTTGCTGATTTTTTCCTTTCAAAGAACCAGCTCCTGGATTTCTTGGTCCTTTGAAAGATAAATACTACTCTTCAAGCATATGTCTGTGAGTTGCTTAGGGAAGGACATTATCAGTCTTTCAGAATTACTTAGTAATAATGCATATGGTTTGCATCAGGCTCAGTAGAATCCAGGAGTAGGGGACTGAAATGGGGGTGGTTTTCAATAATCATTAGGGCTGCACATGTGGATAAAATATGCCTGGAGGACTATTGTAAGGGACCCTCACAACAAGTGGTTTTTAAGCTTTCAGGAAGGAGGTGCTTTGCAGGCCCTCTGTTCGTGGTTTAAGACATGGGGATAAAGTTTATCCTTTGCTACCAAGCAGTGCAAAGACAAATAAGGTTGATCCTGAGTTCTCAGCACCTCTTTTAATGTATATCCCTGTCCTAATGTTGTTGTGCCTGGTTCTTGGTCCAAAATAAAGCTGTTCTGCCAGTGTAAATTGTTCCAACCCCTTGAATCCTTTCAGCAATCCAACACTTAAAGCCATGATTGTACAACTAACACAGGCTGCACAAAACTGTACCTTTGAACAATATACAGAGAAGAGAAGGAAAAGGGAACTAAGCTGCAAGTTTTCTCCCATCTCATGTTTCTTATTTTTCATATTCCACCCCAACAAGACTAAATCCATAGAGCTTGCAATAGTATTACCCAGCCACTCCACAGCGACTGAGGAAACCAGACCCCATGCCTTATTATTAAAAGGCATCCAAGTCCAAAGGCAAAGCAATTATGCTGCATTGGTGAGGTTCCTCCATAGGGAAGAAAAAGCAGGTGAGCTAGACCCTGGAGAAAAAACACATGATTTTAAATTTGATAGACTTTGGTGGCTCTGTCCTACAGAGCCCTCCTGGCTGCTAAGGATAAGAATAAATCTACCAAGACATGATCTGCTTGGGGAGGAAAGGTGGCCAAACTCTCAGCGAAGGGCCTTGAGCCTGTTCCTCAATGGGCTTTTATTGAGTTTAATTTGCATGGAAATACAGGGCGTATACATAAAGTTCATCAGTCATTGTCAGGCAGTAATGATCAATCAAAAGATAACACTCAAACAAATATGAGGGCTTATTCTGAGTCAGGGTCAGATAGATGGAGTGAAGGCAAAGAGCCATAAAATGCTGGGAAACAAACTCATTTTATGCTTGGGCCCATATCATTTAAATTGAAGATATTCTTAGCAAGTCAAATTTCACGAGATTTTAGGCATTTTTTCTTAGGCCTGATTGCCCTTGGAAACCACCCATTCCAGCACAGTGCCACACCTGGCTCCCGAATTGTTTCAGACTTAAAAGCAGGTAGGGAATGCAGGCAGCCAAGAAATTAGGAGACTTTTTACAGATAGACTGAAGACTCGGGCTCTGAAAAAGCCAAAGGGTGAGGGTCCATCAACCCTTTTCTATAGTCCCCTAAGTCCTTCCCTGATGGCCCATGTTCAATCTTGTTGGTCTTACGTGGTCCCTCCCTTGAGGAATCTTACCCACCATTGGCTAACTAGTCATCTGCCTGGGAACAAAGAGGGTGAAGTAAAGGGGGCAAAGGCTGCACCCCTGCTGGGAGGATAAGCTTTTTCTCCTTTGTGGTTTATGGTCCCAAGTCTTTTTACTCTGCCTTAGCCATGTGGAGTTACAGCTTCTTAAACCAGGCAGGGTGGTTCCCAACAATATACATTAAAATGTTTAAAGCCACAAACATGCACTTAGTAAAACTCATATATCAAAATGAATCATTACAAAACATCCATCATCCAGGTTAATGGAAAATAATATCACTAGTACCTGAAGGACCCCTGATGTTCCCTATCAAGATCCATCTCCCCTCAGATAAATACTAGTCAAGCTTATTTCACCAGAAATTAATTTTTATAGATTCTAAGAGAATCTACTCATTGGGTTTTAAGCATTGTTCTATTTTGTGTCTGGTTACTGTTATTCAATAGTATTTATATGGAATCATGCAAGTCGGTTTTCATGGCAGTCAATCATTCACACCAACCATAATATAATATTCTATTCCATTCTATATCACAATTTATTTATACAAAACACTGTTGATTCACATTGGTGTTGGTTTAGTTTAATAATCTTCAGAATAATTCCACTAATAACATTGGGTATATCTGTATAGTGCATACACATTTCTCTTTGCTACATACTTGAGTAAAACCCTGAGTCATGACATATGCAAATGTTTATCTTTGACAGAGATGGGCAATGATTTCCCAGGTGCTTGTGCCAGTTTGCATTGCTTAGCATTCCTTTTGCTTGTTTTTGCAAACACTTGGTATGACATATTGTTTCAACATTAGTCATTCTGATGGTTCTTTTATGATATTATATGTCAGCTTTCAATTGTATTATTCTGAGGACTAATGTTGTTGAGTAATTTTCACATGATTATTGGCCATTAAGATATCCTCCTTTAGTGAAATGCCCATTCAGGACCATTGCCTACATATTATTTTATCAGTTGCCTTTGTCACTGAAGTATGCTCAATTAAATTTAAGGAAGTGAGAGACTGGATCCAGATGAAGAGTTATGCTTGGCCAGGCAAGGTTTGAGATATTCAGTAGATACCTAAGTGTGAAGGCTAAAAAGGCAAGTGAAATGTATATATTTGGAGGATGAGGCTAGAAATAAGTTTGAAGATACACATTTAGATGCTCACAGACTGTGGATGGACTTAAAACCATTGAATAAATTAATAACAGACTAAGGCTGACTCCTAGGGTACTACAACTCTGAAAGTCTTAGAAAAAGGAATATCAGAAGGAGACTTGCAAAGAAGTCACTAGTTGGTTAAGAGAGAAACCAAGGGCATAACAGGTTTAGGGTTTCCAATGATGAGGCATATGTTTCAAACTGGAAGGTTGATCAGCTTTCCCAAATAGCACTGAGAGGAAGGGTAACATGAACACAATATAGCAAGGTGAAACTTGTTGGTGATCTTGAAAAAAGTGTTTATTTATTCAAGGAACAAAAGTAGAAACAAAAGTTTCATGGAGGCAGGTTGATGAAAGAATAACACATGAAATAATTTAACAGATGTAAGGATACTTTCATGATGATTGCCATAGATTACCCTGAAGAACAGGGAAGGATTTGGAGTCTACTGTTAAAGATGCATTTTTTTTCATGACAGATGGAAGATATGATAGCATAAGCTAGAGATGAATCATTATGCAAACTCAGGTGGATCAACTTCAATGCATCAGAGCTTCCTGTTAGCCTTTGGTTTGGGGGCATTCCTGGCTACAGGCAAGGATACCAGCTCCTTCTGACTGTGGTACTGGCTCTTGCTGCTCTGATAGAAGTTGTCAGTGATATGGAGCAATGGATCACTTACCATGCTCTGTGCACTGCATGAACCACATTAAAACTTCAATAAAACCCTGTGCCTTGGCTGTCATATAGATGCACACATCGAAGCCCCCCAAATCAAATAACTTTTAAAGCACATCTTAGCTATTATGATACAGAGCTATGAATCACATTTCACAATTGAAACATTTTTTTTGCAGGGTGACCATAAAACCTGACATCTGATGCTGGGTACTTTCGAAGGTGAAATGGTTTAACTGGAACTGTAAGTGTAAACCAAAACATTCTAGAGAAAAAAACAGCATATAACATTTTTTTCTCCCCACTCATTGATATCTTTTAATATTCACTTCAGAGCATCCCACTTTATTTCAATTCTCCCATGAATATTTTTAAGCATTTATTTATTTATATTTTGCCCTCACCATTTATCCCCCCTACATTTTTTTCCATCTATAACCATGCCCGTCTCCCCATCATTCACCGCACTGTTGTCTCTGCTTTTCCACAGCTACTTTTAACAACAGTAATAATCTAAAGTTAACATTAAAGAGCCCAATTGGGTTTGAGAAATTGTAATAAGCACAGGGAAATATAAACATGCATAAAGGATTAATTTATTGAAATGCCTGGCTAGGAAATGGTGATCACAAGTACATACAATTCAAGAAACTATTTTTAGACATACTTTTCATATGGTAATGAAACTTCCAACTCAAAAGTGACATTCTGTGGTACATTTTTAATTAAAATTCAGAAAATATAGGTTAAGAGTCAAATACAAATTCAGATGAATGTTATGTAATACAATAAAGTAAATAAAGAAATACTTTTCATTCTATTCATGTAGAATCATTAAGAATTGTTAATTTTTTGATGAGTTGATACAAACACTGACAAAACATCACATTTTAGTCCCAGTCCATTCTAGAGAATAGAGAACAAATATAAAATGTGTTGTTCTATTATGTAACCATACATCTCTTTACATTTGTAATTTTTGTTTAACCCTTTAGAAACATTTTATTACTACTGACTTGTACCCCATCTTGCATATAAAAGTCTCCAAAGACCAAATAGCCTCTCACTTGGAATCGTTTTAATGAAATATCTAGTCTAACACAATCACTAAAAAGTTTCTATCTTAAGAATCCCAAAGCTATATTCTCTACCCGTTCTAATCCTCACAGTGTGAGCAATTGATTTTATTTTGACCCATAAATTAAAAGACAACATGTACATTTTAAATGAAATGAAAACAATAAAATTTTATGGGACTTAAGGTAGAGAAATGAGAATACAAGTTAATTTTTTTAAAAGCTCAAACATATTGACATAAAACTAGAAGAAAACACTTTCAGTATTTTTGCCCTAAAAATGATGATAATCAATCTTAAGGACACAGGCACTTAAAAGCAAACCACAAATGTGTCAATAACACTGTTAGAATTAAATTTTTTTTAAATACAAGCACATAATTTCAGGTGAGTCTGTAATAGTCAACTAACCAGATGTCCCTGACACATTGATTATTAATAAATAAGTACATATTTATTGAACTTATTTAGTCATGGAATGTCTCACTACTTGAGCTTATTTCAGGTCAAAGAAATGTAAAAATGTATTAATTATAAACATAATTAGTCTAATCTTCAAATTCCCAAAGCTTACCAAAACCGAGGTACAAACAACTTTGAAATCCTCTTAATCCTTAAAAAAATAAATAGATAGGTAATAGATAAATAAATAAATAAATAAAACAATTAACTTTTTGACAAATACACTTCTAAAAATTCTGTGAGCCATGACCATTGTGCCTCAGCTGGTTGAAGGTCATCCCACAAAACAAAACTTTGCTGGTTCAATTCCCAGTCAGGGCATAGTCCTCAGTTGAAGGTTCAGTGTCCAGTAGGGGAATGTATAACAGGCAACCTACTAATGTTTCTCACATCTATGTTTTTGTCCTCCTCTTTCTCCCTCTGTTACCCTCTCTAAAAAAATGAATAAAAAATAAAAATTTATAGAAATGCTGTGAGTAATGAAATAAGCATCTCAATCATTTGCCTTCCCATGGTCATACAACAAAAACAGATGCAGAATAAAGCATATAACGAATAGATGCAAAAAAAAAGAAAACTTCAAAATTGTACAAAATAATAAAACTTCTATATTTCACATCCAAATTACCAAATTTAATTCTGCCTTTAGTATTCTTTTTTTAAACATTTTATTTTAAAATTACAGTTGATGTACAATATTATATTAGTTTCAGATGTACCACACCATGATTAGACAATTATATTATTTATCAACTGATCACTCAATAACTCCAGCACCTGAATCTTCTCAGTCATCTCTCATTCGATTTCTTTTTTTTTTAAGATTTTATTTATTTATCTTCAGAGGGGAAGGGAGGAGAGAAGGAGAGAAACATCAGTGTATGGTTGCCTCTCATGAGTCCCCCGCTGGGAACTGGCCTGCAACCCAGGCATGTGCCCTGACTGGGAATCGTACCACGATTGTGGGGTTCGCAGGCTCACGCTCAATCCACTGAGTTACACCAGCCAGGGCTGCCTTTAGTATTCTTTATCTATATTCTCAACAGATCCACCGAGTCAGAATCTTTCAAAGAATTTCTTTCCAATGCTCAGTATCTTCTATATAGAAAACCAGAAAAATTATATCTAAATCTCTGAGAGTAGTAATAGACATTGGTATTTGTGGGAAAATGTTCTCAGTTATTTTATTATATAACTAATGTTGAGAATCCCTGATTTAACTTTTATGCATTTGGCTCTATGCATTATTCACTCATTTATTCTGTATTTCTCACTCCTTCTAATATCATGCAAACACCATGAATAAGACAGCAGTGTTGGTAAATTAGGACTTACATGTTGCAAGCTGTAAACTGTGGCAATCTGTTGACTCACAGGGTAGGACCCCTGGGTAGGGTCAAGCAGAGGCTCTTGGTAAAACAGAAGGGCTTGGATGGGCATCTCTCTCTGAGGGTGGGTGATCACTTGCTGGGAAAGAGGCAGGGCTTTGGGCTGAGGAAGGGAAAGCAGGGGCTGAGTAGGAAGCATGGGAGTGTGAATAAGAGGCTGGGGGACCTGGTGCATGAAGGGCTGAAGGAAGCTGCGCATTTTTGAGATCAGTGAGATCAGTGGGATTTGGCATTGAAAAATTGGAACTCCTGGAGATTTGAGAAATGGCATCACATGCCACTTAGGAGAAATGCTTTCACTTTTAATCACTTAGCAGGCAGCACCATAGCAGGCCCAGCAACAGGCAGGATGTTTTGTGGAAAGACAGTGTAAGGGATGGTCTCAGCACAAGGATAGACAAAAGGCTGTGGCTGGACAAGGGACTGGGTTTTCTCCTGGTGTTCATCCTGGAGAGAAGGAGACAGAATCTTTGACTTTATGATTCAGCTGTCATTGCCATTCATGATGAATGTAACTACTCTCTTTTGAACAATGATAATTGACTAAAAGGAAAGTAAAAAAATCTGTTATTTTTGCTGGCTAAGACATTATTTGGAGTCACATGAAGACTAATGAGTTAAATTCTCATTGAGGGATTTCTCATTAACCTACTTCTTTTATAGGTGAACACAGCTCAAACTGAAATCAGTGTTTGGGGAATTCAGTCTTGTTTCTCATTTTCCTAGTTGCTTTCAGTAGCTAGGCAACTATTGGCTAGCTGTAAGGTTTGGTATGGAGAAGGTATTGAATTTTCAACATAATGTGATGACCAAATTGACCAAATTGTTTTCATAAGGAAGATTTATTTTTTAAAAAATTAGAGAAATGACTTCAAGGTGACTTTTGTATGTTTTAATGAAAGGTAAATCTGAATTTGTGGTTTAATTGAAGGATTTACTCTACACCAGCTAACTTCCAGCAATACTTCCCTCGGTAGATGGTAGTTACCATAAGTCTCTAAGAAGCATAGATTGTTACATTTACTTTGATTTAGAAAAATACGTGTTGTAAGTTCTAAAAAAACCCACTCCACTGATAGAACAGCACACTAAAGTATTACAATTAGAGAACTACGTTAGCACATGTGTAACTTACTTAAATGAAGAACTTGATGTTGTCTGAGAAAACCTTTCATTTTAAACAGTCTCTGCTTCTAAAATCCTGTGTGATGTTGGCACATAATCGTGTACTCAATTGTCCTGAATCTCACTCACTGCTCTCATCTGGGTGATGGAAAGTCTTTTAACCCCATGTATTCATAACTGTTGCTATAAAACATGTATAATTTTAATGTAAACCATTGAATCTTTATTGTGCCAGCTCACCAACCCTAAGGGATTATGAATATTTTCAGGTTTCAGATGAAGCAACTGAAGTACAGAGAAACTTGGGGCCAAGGTTATAGAGCTCATCAGTGATCAAATTAAGATTTGTGCCATATTGCTTTCTTATTACTTTCATTAGCGTATTTATTTTGAGAACCAGGGGACTCTAGTTCCCATCCTGAAAATATATATATAAAATATATATATATATTCATGTGTGTTTATGCTAGCAAAGTTAGCAAATTAATCATTATTTTTAAGTATTTACTCTATTTTCTCCAAAAAGAAGAGATTTATGTCTTAAAAATACATTGACGAAGTTTAATTTCTTTCACTGACATTTTTTAATTACACTTCTTTAGACTAACCATGAACACCTTTTGAATGTATAGAATAGAAAAATATTCTATTATATATCACAAAAATTTTAGAAATACTACGAACGAGTTACCTATCTTGGCTGCTCTTTGTCATTTTCAAACTTCTCAGGTTTCTGATAGAAAACAAACCACATTAAAAGACATGATATTGTCTATGAAAACTGAATGTAGAAAATTATGAAAATAGGTACATTGAAATACAAGAATATAACCCCCTAATGTGGGATATCAAACTGAAACTTACAACTCACAACAGTTGGCAGTTCCCAGAGGGTAGGGGGCTGGTGGGATAGTAGAAAGTAAAGGGGGCCAAGTATATGGTGGTGGAAGAGAACTTGAATTTGGGTGGTGGGCACACAATGCAATGTACAGATCATAGAAGTGTACACTCGAAACCTCTATGATCTTATTAACCAATATCATCTCAATAAATGTACAATAAATAAGTAAATAAATAAATAAATAAATAAATGATTAGGTTTACCTTGTTAATGTGTGCAATGGCTTCCTTCAGAGAAATGAAACTCAAGTTAGGTTATGTTTTCAAAGAATTTTTATCTATCCATATAAATCAGAAAATAATGTATTTAATAGGTTAATGTGGATACCTTGCTTGATAACACCATTAAAAATTCAAGTATACCTTTTTCTTAGTAAAACTTACATGTTGCCCTCTTCTACATAAGAGAGTTGTATAAAAGACAGATAAATGCAGTCAAGAAAAATTGAGCACTGGTTTGCAAACCAATGTCACCACAATAAATTCAATTAAAAACTAAAAGGAAAAGAAAATTAATGATTCCTTTTTTAAAAGGAAAAGAAAATTAATGAACATAGTACAAAAAGAGGCATTTAATAGCTGCTGTTTTTCTCTCTCACTACATTCTCTCCCTGTGACAACAAATAATGTCTAATGTACCATCTCATTCCATAAGAATGTAACTCATTGATCACCAATTATAACAAGCCTTCTGTGAATCATTCTCAGGTTATTTGTTATGGTTAAGTGTCAAATGAATTGTAAGAACCAAATACTTTCCCTGAGAATCTGATAACATTTGTGGGAAAGTTTACCCATGTACCCTTCAGCAGGTGTTGACAGACCCCAAAAGCGGTCCAAGCGTGAATATCTACCTGACTCTCACAGGCAGATTTGAGACTGAGACCAAGTCTCACTGCCTCTTATTCACTAAAGTGACTACTGAAATTATAAAAATGTCCACTTGCATGTCTGCCCACCTCCTCTATTGCCATCCTTTCCCATTCTTTCTCTTGGACTCATGCACCTTATACTGGGCACCTGGCTCACAACCCAGACGTGTGCCCTGACTGGGAATCAAACCAGCAGCCCTTTGATTCTCAGGCTGGCACTCAATCCCCTGAACCACAGCATCCAGGGCTGTCACAGTGTTTTGATGAAGTCTGATCCTGGGTGCTTTTGAATTTGAGACCTGCATTGTGATATAATTCAATGAAAATAAAGAAGATATTAGAGATTTGAAAGGAAAAAGGAGCATAAATTTTCTGGAATATATGTTTTCATGACAATATCTCAAGCAACCTAGAAAAAAGAGGTTATTATAAGAAACATTATGATGACCTCAATTACAGAAATGATGCCGGGAATGTTAGGCAATGGAAAGCAGACTGACATTAAAATAAGAGAGATCTGAGAAGTCAGGGAAATGAATCATAGACTATACCAGGGTGATTAAAAAGTTATCCATGTTATAAACCAATTTGAAAACACAGCTGAAATTAGAAAGGAGATACTCATTTAAATCTTCTACATGGTAAGTTTGAATGTGTCTAAGATCCGATCTGAATTAACTATGATGCTCAATGAAGTCACATGTACAAGGGTAGAAATGAATTTCTATTTTCTGACAAAGGAATAAATGAACCATCTTCAGGGAAAGAAAGTGGCAAGTCAAAAGACAAATTGCCTAAGAATAGAACTCAAGAACTATAAAAATAGAACTATTTTCATCTGCAATGTAATTTACATACGTTCTCATTTAATCCAGTCCTACTTTATTATATCTATTCTAACTAAGAAAATTGTAGTTTAAGGAGCTTAAGCAATCTCCAAGATTACTGTAAAATTTATGCATGAACATTAACGTTCCTTTCTGATATTTCACACTCAGCTTATACAATTCACTAATGTCTGGCATTTATTCTTTCTTATGCTCTTCTTTCCTTTCTGGGAGATTTTCAGGACTTCTCATTTTTTTCTCCCACATTACTTTGTTGTTATTAAAGGGTTCAGGTTTTTTTTTGCTTGCTTCTCTTCTGATTCTACAAGAATATAACACAAACTGGTTTTTAGTTAAATAAATAAACACCATGGATTATGTCATATACCGTAGAGCACTCTTTCATTGTGGGAGAAGTAAAAGAGGAAGAGCAGGAAAGGAAGGAGAATGTGGAGAAAAATGAGAAAGAAAAATAACAGGGAAGAGGAGAAGGAGATATGAAATTCAGCATAAATACCCATTCAGAGATTGTATCTTTATGCCATCAACTTAATACCACATTTGTGTTGTACCAGTCATTCTTTCTTGACTGTTCTTTTGAATGAAAGACCCTGGCATTTTCATACAGCATGGTATTTGGTTATAGGGAATATGATATCTGTATTGCTTAATTATACAATAACAGCACAAGTTCTGGTCCATCAATATTCTAAGTTGACTTGTTCCTAGAGGATAAAACCATGAGAAACACACAAAGGCACTCCTGTGTTTAGAGTCCACTGTTCTTGATTCCTTCTGTCACACATAATCCCCACACTTCATGACATTTTGAAGCAGGAAATGACATATGGAATAATTAGTATACTTTTGTGTCCCTACCTGAATTATGGATAAGTTCAATTAAATGTAGATTTAAATTCTGTATCTTCTCATTTGTCTACTTTTATTACCTTGGCAGGCTTTTTTTCTTTCCTTTTGTGATGTCACTGCTTGGTAGAGCCTTTGAATCACTAGTTCACATATTGTTCAGTAGGCTGTGAATACTATCAACCTATAAGAATACTGACTTTTAACGTGGCTTGAGAGAAATTACCAAAGAAATAAATGAATGAAGAAAGAAGGTGCAGTAAGTAAGTAATGAAGAGAGGAATCAAGAGGAAGAAAAGAAGAACCCCATTTGACATTTTCAAAATGGTTAAAGCACGATTTTCCTTTCAAGTATCAAACTTATTTCATTACCTATTGAACTTGGTATAACTTTTTCCCATTACAAATATACTATAGATTAGATTTGTTTTACATTGATAATCAAGTGTATATCTAAAAGGCATAAAAATCAATAAAAAATCAGAATGATTGAATTGAATTGGACTTTATTGGCCTTAATAAAACATTTACAATGTTTTGTTTTCCATTCAGAGAATAGCAAGACATTCCAATGCATTTATCTAAATATAGTGCAGAAGATAGACTTAAAAAATACTTCCTTAAAACATCTGCTACAAAAGTACAGCTTAGGTTTTATTTATAGGGTCAGGCCTATGGGCACATAGTATAATTATGAGTTAAATATGTGGTTTCTGAAAATTTATGGTCAACAAAGAACCCCCTGGAGATATTCAGAACATTAGAGTCCAGCTGCATGTCCTGAATTCTGACACAAATGTCTGGAAATAGAGCCTGTGGATTTGCATTTCCAACAAGATGTCTGATGATGCTGACTCTGATGGTCACATGTACTACATTTTTAGGAAAAATGGACTAGAACATCAAATATACTTAAACCTTAAAAGTGTTATTTTGGGGGCATATTTAGTTTTGACTATGTTGCATTATCTAACCAGTAGCAAAGAGGTGAATTTTATACAAATTTGCCTAGGGACTAAGTGAACACCAATTGTTCCTCCTATTTACTTAACACATGGCTCCCAGGGAGGAACAGGAACCTCTAAAGACTCAAAGAAAGTGAAATTGATACCCAAACATACACATCAAGTTCCTATGTGACACATAGAATACTGAGCTTCTGTGGTCATTGGACTTTAAAAATAAGAACTGTTCTATTGTATTCTAATGCAGTAGTGTATTTTGTTAAACATTTGAATATACTTTAAAACTTCAAATACGGCTCTGGCTCGTGTGGTGCCTCAGTGGATTGAATGCCAGCCTATAGAGTTGCTGCTTCAATTTCCTGTCAGTTCACATGTCTGGGTTTTAGGCCAGATCTCCAGCAGGGGCCATGTGAGAGGCAACTACACATTAATGTTTCTCTTCCGCGTCGTCTCCTTCCCTTTCCCTCTCTCTAAAAATCAATAAATAAAATCCCTTTTCAAAAAGATTTAAAATACACTAAATTCAGTAGAAAAAGGATGCATTGTAATAATTCCAGGAGACAATTTGAATTAAATGGCTTCAATTTTATTATGCCATTTGTCACCGTATAGTAGAGACCCAGGAAAATTTTAATAAGATGGCATCATTTGGGGCATGAGTTCTTCCACCTTGGACATGCATATGTTGAAATAGGGCAGATGGTATTCTACAGAAACACTTCTACCATTCAAGTCATCTCTGTGCTTACTTTAGCATACCTTTCTCTGTCTTATTCATCCATACCTAGACAAACACTGGGATTAAAATGTGATGGGTGAAATATTTTCCTGGTGGCTCTGCTTCACAATCATCTCCTGTAAGGTATAAGTTCATTCTCTGTACCTGTCAGGACAGATATTGGGCATTATTTTTAGTTCAATAATATGATCTCATAACTGACATAATTTAGAAAAACAAATGCAGGATTTCAGTGTATATAAATACATCAGTCTTCCAGAAAAGGACATCACAAGAAAGGGCTTCGCCATTTCAGCTTCTTGAACTTCTGCGTCTCCTCTTGGGTAAAGGTAATGTATTCATTGACAACCTGATATGATGTCTTATTCTAATTTTTGTTTGCTGGAATGACTTGCAAATTATTTCTAAGTGTATATAATGTATTGATAATTTTTCCTAAAGAAACTTAAAGAAACAGCAATCCTTTGTCAGGATCTGAAGGCGAGGACAGGGTCCCAATGCCTGTGCATTGACAGCGACACCGCACCAAATGAGTGATGAGGAGCAAGGGGGAGCTCTGCTCAGGGGTCTCTGCTGTGACAGAACCCAGATGTTTTTATATTTTCTTGACTAAATACAAAATATCTCCTATTTGATCATGTGCTTTACCTTGAAGTTACATTGCAGGGCTATATTTTACAAGAAAATGATCATTAGAATAGCATAAATCCTCTTTTGCAAATGTGGGTAATATTCTAAAGGTTTAATTAAGCTTCATCAAAGTTACTGCAGTACCACCACTAACTCATTTTATTTACCTTTTCTTCATCCTTTCTATCAGTAACATACTTTCTGACTTTCTGCATTATTAGCTCTGTGTAACAGAATTTTATTCATGTATTTTGTTTAATTTATATTCATTTCATTTGCAATGTGGTTAAAAACAAGTTTATATACTATGTCAAACTTTCTTGTTGTCTTCTTCAGATAACATTCTTTTAAAGATCTTAAAATTTCCATCTGGATTTCTCTTTATCTATAGAAGGCCAGTTTCTGTGGATTATCCATCATCTTCTAGTTTCAATCAAATTGAAGTCATGAATAACGCTAAAAGCTGCATCCCTATTTGTAGCATAACACAAGTGAATATTTGGTAAATAGCAGACAATAAAAGACTTTTTCAAGAAATATATATATATATATGAANCAACTAACCAGACACATTGATAATTAATAAATAACTTCATATATTGGTGGAGTTTCTTACTACTTGGGCATATTCAGGTCAATGATATGTAAAAATATATTAACTAAAAGCATAATTAGTCTAATCTTTAAACTCCTAAACCTTACCAGGAGTAGGGGCTAACAACTTTAAAATCCTCTTAAAGCTTAAAAAACAAATAAATACATGAACAAACACGAAAATAAACGATTCACTTTTTGGCAAAAGTACTTTTAAAACTTCTGTAAGCCGTGACCATCGTGACTCAGTTGATGGGATGTCATCCCACACAGCCTAAGTTGGCTGGTTCACTTTCCCATCAGGGCATAGGCCTCCACTGCGGGTTCAGTCCCCAGTAGGACCATTTACATGAGGCAACCTATTGATGTTTCTCCCATCTGTCTCTGTCCCTTTCTCACTCTCTTACCTTCTATCTAAAAACTAAAACTAAAAATAAAAAATTATAAAACTTCTATGAGTAATGAAATAAGCATCTCAATCATTTGCCTTCTCATGTGGGTGTAACAAAAACAGCATGTGAATTCAAGTACATGAAGAATAGATGTGAAAAAGAGAAATCTTCAAAACTGTAGAAATAACAAGATTGCTTTATTTCACATCCAGATTACCAAATTTAATTCTGCCTTTAGTAAGTTTCAATCTTCTTTATCTACATTCTCCACAGATCAATTGGATCAGAATCTCTGAAACCATACCTTTACAATGCTCAGTATCTTCTACATAGAAAACCAGAAAAATTGTATCTAAATCTTTGTGAGTAGTAGTAGACATTGGGATTTTGGGTAAAAAATTTTCTAGGGTATATTATTCTGTAACTAGTGTTGAGAATCCCTGATGCACTTTTATGCATTTGGCAATATGCATTATTCACTCATTCATTTATTCTGTATTTCTCACTCCTTCTAATATCATGCGAACACCATGAATAAGACAGCAGTGTTGGTAAATTAGGACTTACATGTTGCAAGCTGTAAACTGTGGCAATCTGTTGACTCACAGGGTAGGACCCCTGGGTAGTGTCAAGCAGAGGCTCTTGGTAAAACAGAAGGGCTTGGATGGGCATCTCTCTCTGAGGGTGGGTGATCACTTGCTGGGAAAGAGGCAGGGCTTTGGGCTGAGGAAAGGAAAGCGGGGGCTGAGTAGGAAGCATGGGAGTGTGAATAAGAGGCTGGGGAAATGGTGCATGAAGGGCTGAAGCAGAGGCAGAGGAAGCTGCGCATTTTTGAGACCAGTGAGATTTGGGATTTGGCGCTGAAAAATTGGAACTCCTGGAGATTTGAGAAATGGCATCACATGGCGCTTAGGAAAGATGGTTTCCCTTTTAATTGCTTCAGGTTTAAGGACAGGCAGCACCATAGCAGGCCCAGCAGTGGAAAGACAGTGTAAGGGGTGGGCTCAGCACAAGGATAGACAAAAGGCTGTGGCTGGACAAGGGACTGGGTTTTCTCCTGATGAGAAAGAGAAACTTTCTCCTGATGGGTTTTCTCTCCTGGAGAGAAAGAGACAGAATCTTTGAGTCCATGATTCAGCTGTCATTGCCATTCATGGTGAATTAAACTCCTCGCTTTTGAACAATCATTATTGACTAAAAGGAAAGTAAAAAAAACTTTCATTTTTGCTGACAAAGACATTATTTGGAGTCACATGAAGACTAACCTGTTAAATTCTCATTGAGGGATTTCTCATTAACCTACTTCTTTTATAGGTGAACACAGCTCAAACTGAAATTAATGTTTGGGGATTTCAGTCTTGTTTCTCCTTTTTCAAGTTGCCTCAGTAGCTAGGCAACTCTTGGCTAGCTGTACAGTTGGGTATTGAGAGGGCATTAAATTTTCCACATAACATGATGATAATTGACCAAATTGTTTTCATAAGAAAGACTTATTTTAAAAATAATTAGGGAAATGACTTTTGTGTGTTTTAATGAAAAGTAAATCTGAATTTGTGGTTTAATTGAAGGATTTACTTTACACCATCTAACTTCCAGCAATACTTCCCTCGGTAGATGGTAGTTACCATAAGTCTCTAAGAAGCATAGATAGTTACATTTATTTTGATTTAGAAAAATACGTGTTGTAAGTTCTAAACAAACCCACTCCACTGATAGAACAGCACACTAAAGTATTATAATTAGAGAACTACTTTAGCACATGTGTAACTTACTTAAATGAAGAACTTGATGTTGTCTGAGAAAATCTTTCATTTTAAACAGTCTCTGCTTCTAAAATCCTGTGTGATGTTGGCACAATCGTGTACTCAATTGTCCTGAATCTCACTCACTGCTCTCATCTGGGTGATGGAAAGTCTTTTAACCCCATGTATTCATAACTGTTGCTATAAAACATGTATAATTTTAATGTAAACCATTGAATCTTTATTGTGCCAGCTCACCAACCCTAAGGGATTATGAATATTTTCAGGTTTCAGATGAAGCAACTGAAGTACAGAGAAACTTGGGGCCAAGGTTATAGAGCTCATCAGTGATCAAATTAAGATTTGTGCCATATTGCTTTCTTATTACTTTCATTAGCGTATTTATTTTGAGAATCAGGGGACTCTAGTTCCCATCCTGGAAATATATGTGCTCATGTGTATTTATGCTAGTAAAGTTAGCAAATTAATCATTATTCTTAACTATTTAGTCTATTTTCTGCAAACAGAGCCTAAAACACGTTTGTTTTAAAAATATGTTGTGTCATTTCTTTCAATGGCATTTCTTTTATTACAATTCTTTGCACTATCCATGAACACTTTTTGAGTATTTAGAACAGGAAAATGTTTTATCATATTTTACAAATATTTTAGAAATGTTATGAACAAATTACCTGTCTTTGCTGCTCTTTGTCATTTTCAAACTTCTCAGGTTTCTGCTAGAAAACAAACCACATGAAAAGAAATGGTATAATCTGTAAAAACTGAGTGTAGGAAATTATGAAAATAGGTACATTGAAATATAAGGAATTAACCCCTATGGGGATATCAGACTGAAACTTACAACCCACAACAGTTGGCAGTTCCCAGAGGACAGGGGGATGGTGGGATAGTAAAATGTAAAGGGGGCCAAGTATATGGTGGTGGAAGAGAACTTGAATTTGGATGGTGGGCACACAATGCAATGTACAGATCACATGTCATAGAAGTGTACATTTGAAACCTCTATGATTTTATTAACCAATATCACCTCAATAAATTTACTATAAATAAATAAATAGATAGATAGATAGGTTTACCTCATTAATGTGTGCAATGGATTCCTTCAGAGAAATGAAAATCAAGTTAGGTTATGTTTTCAAAGAATTTTTATCTATCCATATAAATCAGAAAATAAGACATTTAATAGGTTAATGTGGACACCTTGCTTGACAATATCATTAAAAACTCAAGTATAACTTTTTCTTAGTAAAACTTACATGTTGCCCTCTTCTACATAAGAGAGTTATATAAAAGACAGATAAATGCAGTCAAGAAAAATTGAGTGTTGGTTTGCAAACCAATGTCATCACAATAAATTCAATTAAAAACTAAAAATTTTTTAAAGGAAAAGAAAATTAATGAACATAGTACAAAAAGAGGCATTTAATAGGTGCTGTTTTGCTCTCTCACTACATTCTCTCCCTGTGACAACAAATAATTTCTAATGTACCATCTCATTCCACAAGAATGTAACTCATTGATCACCAATTATAATAAGCTTTGACACATTCTGTGCATCATTCTCAGGTTATTTGTTATGGTTAAGTGTCAAATGAATTGTAAGAACCAAATACTTTCCCTGAGAATCTGATAACATTTGTGGGAAAGTTTACCCATGTACCCTTCAGCAGGTGTTGACAGACCCCAAAAGCGGTGCAAGCGTGAATATCTACCTGACTCTCACAGGCAGATTTGAGACTGAGACCAAGTCTCACTGCCTCTTATTCACTAAAGTGACTACTGAAATTATAAAATGTCCATTTGCATGTCTGCCCACCTCCTGTGTTGCCATTCTTTCCCATGGGCAGCCTCTTTTCAGTTTGAACCTTGCCTGCTAGTCAATGTCTGATCCACAGAAGGAGACCAATAAATGTCAAAACAGTGAATCAGGTCACCATGGAGAGAGCTCAGGACAGATGAAAAGACTGTACAGTTCATTTCAGGAAGGGGTGGGACACAGTGACACAATTTCAAGCAGCAAGCCAGCATAGAAAATGCTTGAATACTGAATTCTGCTGACATTTTGCACTCCAACATAGATAATGGAAATTTACATCAGAACTTATGTATCAGAACTAGCACATTGATTAAATGCACTCAGTAACACAATATAAAGAGTCTACAGCATTTTACTGTCCCCAAACTGAAGATTGCCTCAGAAAGAACATTGTCTTACCTCTGCGTTTGAAAGGCTTTCTACAGTCTATAAAGAAAAAAAAAGTAAAATCAGTAACTGGATCACTGAAGAATGTTACTATTTTATGGTGAAATTTTTCTCTGAATAAACAATATCTTACCACGCTGGATACACTGAGTTCTTCCTTGTGGGGGGAAAAAAAGAAAGAAACACCATTTACTTTCCATAACATTCATTTTTTCTACTTACTTTTCACCTTTGCTACTCAGAGCTACCTACCTCACAAATTTAAGAAATAAAAATGCTGTATGTCTTCTGAGAGCCTTGGAAGGTAATTGTGTTTTACATCTTTTATATTTGGTTACTCTAAATGGCATGTTTTTATTCTACCTGAAGGAAGAATATATTGGATGGGTAACACAGAGGGAGTTATTTTAATATGCATTAAACACTGTTTATTAAGATTACACATATGTTTATAACTATGATTATTGCCTGATACTTAACCCCCTGGGTGTCTTTGGACAGATACTGGTAGGATTTGGCCCAGTGCCCTAGGATAAGAGCTGCATGAGTTTCATCACTGGATATGGTATATTTATCTAGGTTGGACATGCATGCCATTGTTCTTGTGCAGTATTACACTTTTTAACATTTGTTTCTTCTTGTTTTGTCTGTTGCTTATTTGCTGGTTTGTTTTTATTTTAGGACTGATGGAATTTAACTCAGGTCTGTGGCCCTAGAGGACACTGTTAAAATAGTGAGTCTACCCCTGGCTGGTGTAGCTCAGTGGATTGAGTGCAGGCCTGCAAACCAGAGGATTGTGGTTCGATTCCCAGTCAGGGCACCTGCCTTGGTTGCAGGCCAGTTCCCAGCGGGGCACACGTGAGAGGCAACCATCCATTGATATTTCTCTTCCTCTCTCCTTCCCTTCCCCTCTAAAGATAAATAAATAAAATCTTTTAAAAATAGTGACTCTATGTACATGATTTTCTTCAAGAATTTTTTTAAACTCTGTGGAAATTCTGCTTATGAAATTGATGGTATTGTTCTCCACACATGGGAAGACATTTCAGTTCATGCTAATTATCTAGATTTTCTTACCTCCTGTGCAAGGGCAAGGGCCACCAGACAGGCAATGATGAGGACTTTCATGGCTCTCAAGGTCTGTGAGAGGAAAAAAAAGTGCTGTGGTTGTCAATGTGATATATTCTCTTAATTACGTAGGCTTAGCTTTCTTTTTTAAAAAACAAAGTGACTGTATTTTAGAAAATTACTAATAGAAGTTTTATTAAACTGATAAGAACAGATACTACACTTGATCTTAGCCAAAAGGCCAAGGAGCGATGAATAGAAGTTTTATTATATAACTAAAGTCAAAACCCTTCTCTGACTCCTTAGGCTTGCTTACCAACTTTATACTTCAATGGAAGTCATTCAGAGTTTTCAGCTCTCAGCTCTACCCCACCCCACTCTTTTTCATCTCATTTACAGTACAATGTGTATTTTCAAAAGATGGAAAAACAATGTAAATAGATAAAGCATTATTTATTGATTCATCTCATCAAAATGAGTGATATTTATTCAGCACTCTTAATTGCCCAAAGCTGTCTAGGGTATGCGTTTAAAGCAGTGAACAAAATATTAAGATTTGAGCCCTGATGGATCCTCATATCCACTGGGAACAGACTAATTAAAAAATGTATGCATAGAAGATCATAGTTTATTTTACTTTTTCTTCATTAAATGAAAGAATTTTATGAATACTATATTTAATCATATCTCTTTGTGTCTAATAAGACTGAGATTTTACTTGAGCATTTCACTTGCTCCACTTATCCAGATGTTTTTATAGGACCAATACATTTGTTTATTGTCTACAGCCCCGCACACCTAATGACATCTCTTTTCCTTTGTACAGTATAACTTTGGACATCATACAGCACACTTCTGCTTTCTCTGATTTCTTGATGATTTACCAAAGGATTAGGTTCCCTTTCCAAGTCTCCAAGGCAGACTATCTATTATTGTAGCATAATATAAAATATATGTTAACACTTTTGAGCTAAATGTACTAAAGGCTTCATTTTCTTCCATCTCTATAATTTCTAGTAAAAAATAGGTTTGTGTGACCAATATACTTCAACATACAATCCATAATTCTAGATTTATAAATTAAATTTCTTGTACAAATATTTCATGAAGAAGATCCTAATTCATGTGAAAAATATACCTTGCAATATATAAGGCTGAAAGATTTCTCTTTAGTGGCAAATATATTTTCTAAATTTTCTCATGGATATTATATAACTCTTACTAATTTTATTTTCCTCAAGACCCCTAATATTTTACTGTATTAGAGATCATTATGAGTCTGGAGGATTTCATTGCATTTTGTACATTTTATACTTAGTATTTTACATACCAATTTTTAGACAAACATTATTATTAAAATATAGAGTCTAATGCACTCTTTCTTCAAAACTTTTTGTTTTTCTTTTCAAGTTATTTCTACCTCTTCCAGAATTTATCGTATGAAGTAAAACTTTGTTTATTTTTAACTGAATTCTCTTTTTCCTGTCTATTTTAATATTTTAAAATCTCTTAAATCAAACAACAGTGTAAAATGTTACATGTTGTAAACTAGAAGCATTCAACAAATGCTTCTTCTAAAAATGTTATTTATAGGCATTTCAAGTAGGGCATGTTTCTAAAGAACCTCCATATCTTCATTCAATATGCTACCTTTACGACCTCTGTTGAAGAAAGTTTTCACAATAATTTCCTTAAAATATCTTACATATGTTTGGTTTGATGACATTAATATGCTTAATCAATTTGGAAGACATATAATTCAGAAAATAAGTCTTTTCATATAGCCTGTAAAGTACCCTAAAGTAAAAAATATATAACCACATTTTGAAAATACTACTGCATTTCTTGGACTCATAAAGCTTATTCGGCCTTATAATTTTCACCAAATCTTCACAGATACTTCTATTTTTTTAACCTAATTGTTGAGAATAATCAATACTACTTTCAGTAATTTTATTTCAAAGATTATATTTTTAAAATTATTTTCTTCAAATATCTCAACTAAGTTGAAATAAAGGTACAGAGAAGACACATCAAATTTATATGGGAAATTCTTACCTTTTTTCCAAGGTGGAGGACAAGAAGTGAAGGTGGAGCTAAGTGGAAGATGGTTTGTCTGCTTCTGTGGCTGTTTATATACTGTATTTGATGGCATGTTAATTATGTGGTTTGAAATGAAATCAACAATGGGTTTCAATTCCAAGAAGTCTGCATTAATAGAAAATGATTTCTGCCCAATATATGTCCTCAGAAATACTGGGAAGTATTTGAAGAAGGGAACAATTCACATCTGGCAAAGGAAATCTGCCCAGGAAATAAAATTGTTTAGTAACTGAAGACAGTCACTGGAGGACAGTGACCCTTTGGCTCAATCCATAAGTTCAGACTTAACTAGGTCTCTAGCACTTAGTAGGTCCTCAAGAGCTCACTTGTAAGGGATGCTGTATAAGCACCGGACATATGCAGGGGCTTACAAAGGCCACAACTGCACACTAACCTGAGCAGTTGTTAGTGTTTTATGCTGCCATGGAGAAAAATGACAAGATAACAAGTCCATGGTGGTAGCTTAGTCATGTGAGTCAGATTGCAAAGCTTCATGGCTCCTTGATATAGGCACAATAAATAGTTAACTTAAAACTAATATCTTTTACTCAAGAGGATTAGGCCTTTCTATGGAATGGAACATTTCACAAAAGGGATTTGGTTGGCTAATATAGGCAAAATCATTTGTAAATCTCTTATAAATCTTTGGTAAAATGTCATGGAGGCTTATTTTTCTGGTAAATATCAGTTAACTTTTTATGATCAATCACAATAATTAGAACAGTTTTACTTTTTTACTTAGCACCAGCCCTATGCCTGGCATTTTGCCCTTTACAGACTTAATCTTGTATGATTATAACAAAAACCTCAGGAGAGCTTTCCTCTCTATATTTTCCACAAAGAAACTGAAATACTACTAAGTAACTGGCAAAATCTATATTTTTGTTACTTGCAAAGAGCTCACATTGAAAGCCATATCTGAGTATGTGTGTTTCTATTTGATTATATGCAATGACCATATATTAACCCCATGAGTTGTTGTTACAAAACATATCTATCAATGTAACATTTGGGCTTCAACATGCACCATTTGTTATGACTACATTGGAGGAATGGGCACATTTGCTGAGTGTGAGCAGGGTTGCTTGTCTTTAAGGAGCTCATATTCTAGTTGGAATCTACAAGAATGAGGACAATTTTGAGACAGAATCAAATGTGAATAGATTATTTTGACTGAAGGAATTATGGATGTTTGTACAGCAATACACCATGTTTGTTGGATTCTGTATTTTAGGAAACATAGAGGATACAGAGTTTGTAAGTTACAGGGTTTTGATGAAGTCAAGTCATGGCTGCTTTTGGATTTCAAGCATTCATTGTGATATAATTCAGTAAGAATATGGAAGATATGAGAGGTTTCAAAGAAAAATGGATGGTGAAATTTTCTGGAATACATGTCTTTATGTCACTATCTGAGGCAGCCTAGAAAGATAGGTTGTTATAAGAAACATTATGATGACCTCAATTACAGAAATGATGCTGGGCATCTTAGGCAATGGAAAGCAAACTGACATTAAAATAAGAGAGATCTGAGAAGTCAGGGAAATGAATCGTAGACTATACCAGAGTGATTAAAAAGTTATCCGTGTTATAAACCAATTTGAAAACACAGCTGAAATTAGAAAGGAGATACTCAGGTAAGTCTTCTACATGGTAAGTTTGAATGTGTCTAAGATGTGATATGAGTTAACTATGATACTCAATAAAGTCACATGTACAAGTGTAGAAATGAATTTCTCTTTTCTGACAAAAGAATAAATGAACCATCTTCAGGGAAAGAAAGTGGCAAGTCAAAAGACAAATTGCCTAAGAATAGAACTCAAGTCTGCCCTATTTCCAGAAATAGGAAATAATAGAGAGCTCTGAGGAAAAGGAAGTAGAGGGTGATTGGAGCCATGGAAAGAAAGAGTTGGTAAAAAAAAAAAAAAAAGTCAAGACCAGAGTGAAAATGCTACACAGGTGTGGAATAAGGTGGAAACAGAGAAGAGATTTTTGGACATATAAGGTCATTATCATTTTAACCATTGTGATTCACTCGAAGTGGTTGAAAGTATTTCTGAGGAATTAAAAGCAACTCTACTCGAGAGATTTTAAAAGTAGAACTAAGGGCACCTATCAAACAGCATCTATGCTTATAGGAACAGAATCATACAAAGTTAATTTTAGGACTCAAATTTTTACCTTAAAAGAAAGAGGACAGTGGTAAGAAAAGGCTGAAATACACCAAAGGGGTAGGGATTAAGTTAAAAAAGCAAGGTCCAGCCGTGGCTGGTGTAGCTCAGTGGATTGAGCATGGGCCTACGAACCAGACGATCACGGTTCGATTCCCAGTCAGGGCACATGCCTGGGTTGCAGGCCAATTCCTGGCAGGGGCCAGTTCCCAGCAGGGCATGCATGAGAAGCAACCATACATTGATGTTTCTCTTCCTCTCTCCTTCCCTTCCCCTCTAAAGATAAATAAATAAATATTTTTTAAAAAAGCAAGATCCAGTAGGATCAGAGTTACAACCAAAAGAAATAGACATACACAGAGTGTACAAGTTTCTCTGAAAACAAAGAAAAGGACAAAAATATCAGTAAATATAATACATACCTAAAACACAGTTTAAAAATTGAAAAAATGATCCTACTTTTCCAGTTAGGTGCAGGATGGAGTTTTCAACTGACAGTGAGGGAAGTGAATGTGGCTTTTGGGTATTTGAAAGATGAAATATTTTTGATTAGTGTGAAAATAAAAAAGTATAAGACTATCCACAGTATTAATACCTACATGAGAGTAGATAGAAATCACCTTCTTTTCTTTACCTAAGTGGATCTTATTTTAAGATGGTTGCAGTATAATATCAATAGATCAAGGGAATTGTTGGGGTGGGGACAGGGAATAGAATGTGTCTGTGCAAAATCACTAATCATAAAGTGCTGGGTGTTGTACAGAGGAGGAGGTGGCAGCAGTTGAGTAATAAACCAGTACCCTCAAAAGGACTCGAATTACTAAAGACAGGGGAAGAGGCAAAAACCAGGCTTAATGAGTGTGAACAATGCAACGAAGTACAGATCAGAGCTTTTTATGGCATGGGAATTACAGCATCAGAAAGAAGAGCCTTCCTGGGTGATGGCCAGGTACAAAGAATAGTCATACATGCAGTACTGTATACTGAAAACAGGTGAACATGAAGGTTATAGGAGGCAATCATAATATATATTCCATTATGAATATTATATTCATAATGTCTCTGCTTGCCAGGATGTTGCTGTCAATCATACAACAATAAATAAAAAGGCAAAATTTGTACCCCCAAAGAGATCAGAGCCTTTAGGATAAATTAATATGAATCCTACTTATCATCAAATGCAATAAACATTTTAATAAAGCTGTCATAAAGGAAAATAGGCACAGAGGAAATACCTACTTTAATTTGTTGTTGGATAGGGGAATTAGAGAGGATCTTCATGAAGACATGGGTCCTGAGTAAGTTCCTGAAGCTGGATTAAAGGTTTGGCTTGAGTAGAGGAGAGAATTATAGGCTAAAAAGTGGGGAAGAAAAGGGTCTCAGATATCAGACACAAGTGACTACAACAAACTCAAGTAGGGGATCAGGGCCATAAATTACAACAAAGGGAGTAGATGGAGATGAGAACAGAGAAAGAGAAAGAAGTAAGATAATGAAAAAGCAAAGCATGCTGTGCACCTTCAGAATATGAATTTTATTCTTCAGAGAATGAGGATTGGTTGAAGGGTTTTAGGACTAAAGTAACACTGAAAAAATAAGTACTTTTTTGAAAAACATTGGTAATGATAAAATTCATTAAAATGAGTTTCTCAGGTCTGAGCTGATATCTTTTGCCATGAGTGATTATGGGCTAAAGTTCAAGGAAGGACAGAAGATGACAGTAGTAAGAGGAAAGGAAACTGAAGCCCAGACAGAAACAGACTTGCCCAAAGTCCACGAGGATGTCTAAAGCAGGCCTCAAAAAATACATAGTATGTGCCTATTCACAGACCAGTCTTCAAATGTCTTAGGTTTTTTTAAAAACATGTTATTGTTCTATTACAGTTTTCCCAATTTTCCCCATTTGCCCTCCTCCAACCAATCCATGTCCCACTCTCACTGTCAGTCCCCACACTGCTGGCTGTGTCCAAGGTCATTCATACACGTTCTTTGACTAGTCCCTTCCACTTATTTCTACCATTACGCCCCTTTGTCCTCCCCTCTGGCCACTGACACATTATTCCATGTTTCCATGAATCTGGTTCTACTGTGCTCATTTGTTTTCATTCACTAGGTTCCTTTTATAGGTGTGATCATATGGTATTTACCTTTCATTGAGGCTTAATCCACTTAGCATAATGCTCTCCAGTTCTATCTATGCTGTCACAAAAGTAGGAGTTACTTCTTTCTGCTTTATAGTATTCCATTCTGTAAGTGTACCACAACCTTTGATCCACTCACTCATTTACCAGTGGGCACTTAGGCTGCTTCTGGCACTTGGCTATTGTAAATAATGCTGGTACAAACATAGAGGTGTATATGTTATTTTGAATCGGTGTTTCAGAGATTCTTATGGTATAATCCCAGCAGTAGAATCACTGGGTCAAATGGCAGGTCCATTTTTATTTTTTGAGGAAATTTCATACTGTTTCTCAGAGTGACCTCAACAGTCTGAATTTCCACCAACAGTGCAGTAGGTTCCTTTTCTCCACATCCTCTCCAGCATTTCTTGTTTGTTGATTTGTTAATGATGGCCATTCTCCTCAATATGAGGTAGTATCTCACTGTGATTTTCATTTGCATCTATCTGATAGCTAGTGATGTTGAGCATCCTTTCTACGTCCCTAGGCAGTCTCTATGTCCTCCTTGGAGAAGTGTCTGTGCAGGTCCTTTGACCATTTTTAGTTAGCTTATAGGTCGCTCTGGTGTTGAGTCATTTTTCTTTATATAACTTAGAGATCAAATTCAAGTCTGAGGTGTCATTGCCAAAAATACTTTCCACACAATTGGATCCCTTTTCATTTTCATAATATTTTCTTTAGCTGTGCAGAAACTTTCTACTTGGATGTTGTCCCATTGTTTACTTTTTCTCTTATCTCCCTTGCTCTAGGAGATATATTGGCAAAAATACTGCTGAGTGGGATATCTGGAATTTTAGTGCCTATGTTTTCCTCCAGGACTTTTAGAGTGTCATGGTCTATATTTAATTATTTTATCCA
The DNA here is from genome assembly GCF_014824575.4 of Sturnira hondurensis. NCBI lineage: Eukaryota > Metazoa > Chordata > Mammalia > Chiroptera > Phyllostomidae > Sturnira > Sturnira hondurensis. Next base: position 123,208 of record NW_028087445.1, read on the forward strand.
TCTTGATTTTATTGTGGGGTATGGTGCAAGTTGGTGGTCTAGTTTTGTTTTGTTTTGTTTTGTTTTGTTTTGTTTTTGCAGGTAGCTCTCTACCACTCCCAACACTGTTTGTTGAAGAGATTATTTTTACTCCACTTTATACTCCTGTCAAATATTAATTGACCATAGAGACATGGGTGTATTTCTGGGCTTTCTATTTCTTTTCTTTGATCTATGTGTCTGTTCTTATGCCAGTACCAGACTGTTTTGACTACAGTGGCAGTGTAGCATAGTTAGATATTGTGACCCCTCCTACTTTGTTCTTCTTTCTCAACATTCCTGAGGCTATTCAGGATCATTTTTGGTTATATATACATTTTTGAAATATTTGTTTGAGATCTGTGAACAATGCCATTGGTATTTTAATAGGAATTGCATTGAATCCATAGATTGCTTTGGGTGGTATGGACATTTTAGTTATGTTAATTCTTCCAATCCATTAACACAGTATATGATTCCACTCATTTATATCTTCCTCCATTTCCTTCTTCCATGTTCTGTAGTTCTCTGAGTATAGGTCTTTTACCTTTTTGGTTAAGTTTATCCCTAGGTACTTTATTTTTTCCTTGTTTCTAGTAAATGGAATGTTTTTCAGGTTTCTATTTCTGATAATTCATTGCTAGTGTGCACAAAATGCCTTTGATTTCTGAATATTGTCTTTTTAACCTGCTATTTTGCCAAATTCATTGATTGGGTCAAGTACTTTTTGGTGGAAACTATAGGGTTTGCTATGTGCACTACCATGTCCTCTTGCAAATAATGACAGTTTTACTTCCTACTTCTAATTTGGATACATTTATTTCCTTTTTCTGTCTGATTGCTGTGGCTAGAACTTCAAATACTATTTTTACTAGAAGTGATGAGAACATACACCTTTGTCTTGTTCCTGATGTGTAGAGGAATGTTTTAGCTTTTGCCCATTGGTTATGATGTTGACTATAGGTTTCTCATATATGGCCTTTATTATGTTGAGGCATCCTCTCTCAATTCCAACCTTGCTGAGTGTTTTTATCATAAATGGGTGCTGTACTTTATTAAATGCTTTCTCAGCATTTATTGATATGATCATGTGATTTTTTTTGTCTTTCATTTGGTTTATGTGGTGTATTATCTTTATGGTTTGCAAATATCCTACCATACTTGCATCCCTGGGATGAATCCCATCTGATCATGGTGTATGATCTTTTTAATGTATTGATGGGTTTGGATTGCCAATTTTTTGTTGAGTGGATATATTCATTATATTTATCAGAGGTATTAACCTATAGGTTTCTTTCTTTGTTGTGTCTTTACATGGTTTTTTAATTATGATAACACTGGCCTCATAAAACAAGTTTGGGAGTCTTCCTTCTTGAATAATTTGGAATAATTTTTTGGAGAAGGCTGGGAATTAGTTCTTCTTTAAATGTTGCTGAAGTTCACTTGTGAACTCATCTGGTTCAGGGATTTTGTGTGCCAGGAGGTTTTTATTTTTGTAAGTTCCTTATAGCTTCCATGAAGTTCCTAATAGTTCTTAATGAGCTCATTGTGCATCATTATAACCATTATTTTGAACTCAGTGTCTCATAGTTTACTTGCCTCTGTTTCATTTAGTACTCTTTCTGGGGATTCTTCCTCTCCTTTTGATTTGAGGGGTTTTTTGTCTCCCCATTGTAGGTGACTATAATTATTTCTTTCTGTACATTCGATTGATCGGCCTTGACTCCCTGTTTTTGTGTTGTGACCCTCTGTGTTATGAGAACTGTGAGATTCAGTGGTGCAGTCTCTTTGGTCTACTGTGCTGGATACCCTTGGGTTCCTCTTTATTCCTTGTATGTAGGTTCTCATAATTGGGTTTTCGTTGTTGTTCAGTCATTCTTTGATGGGTCCCTCCCTCCAGTTGGATGACTGAGAGTCACTCAAGTATTTCGGGTTCTTTAGTGATTTACAATGTTGTTTTTTTTCTGTACACTGTGTATAATAGATACATTCATGACTTAAGCGTAAGTAGATGCCCTTTTAAACTGAGCATGTAAAGTATTTGCATAATTAATCATTTTCCTTTATAATATAAATTGATTTATATCATGGTAGATGTTTTCGAGAACACTTCTAATTGTCATATGTGCTTTATATTGCTTAGAAAACTGTAATCAATGCAAATTGTCTCTTGAACTACCCAGCTAAGGTACTGTTTGTTGGTACTGTTTAATAACTTCCAGAGTAGAACCGGTTGCAGCTGAGAGCAGACACTGTCATGCTCACCTGAGATCCTCGGATGTCACAGCAATTGCAAACAGGTAAATAAAAACCAGACAGGAAGGGAGAGGGGGGAAGATGGCGGCGGAGTAGGACAAAGGATTTCTCACTTCTCTCCATGCACCGGAGAAGGACCTGGCTGATCTTCGGAAGAGCACAGCAGAGGCCAAACTGGGACCCAGCATATAAGAAGGCAGGACTTCAGAGAGTGTAGCGGACACTGACTGACCAGAGATTGAGGAGAGGAGACGACCGTAGATCAACAAGGTACAGGAGAGTGGCGCAGAGGCGGTGGCGGGCCCCCTGCCAGGCCAAGCCAGGGCCCTGGCCGGCCAGCCGGTCTCTGAGAGCCGAGGGTGGGCAACACCGTCTCTGGGAGAGAAGTGGTCACCAGCACCACCCCCATCTGGCAGGACGCAGATTGGAAAACACCATAAGAGATCAGTCTGCCAGTAGTGTCAGAGAGAGGATTGAGCATTCGGAAGTAAACCAGAAAACTCTGATAACCCGTGGAGTCAGGTTGCTGGCTTGGGAGAACTGAGAGTTGCCAGAGCATTCCCTGCTTCGAGGGGCCTGTGCCTGCCCACGAGCAGTCCTGGGGGGTCTTGGGCTGCTGGCAGGGCCTCCAGAAGTGGGTCAGTTTCGAACTCCATCCCTACTCAGCCGGCACAGACCAGGTCCATCCCTGCTCACCCTGCGGCGAGGTGGCACAGACCAACTCCATCCCTGCTCAGCTGGCGCAGACTGGGAGACACTGTGAGTCAAGCATTGATCTTCCGCTTGACCGGCTGCAGGTCGAGCGCGCGTTCCCAGCCCCCCGGCTTCATGAACCTCGGGTCTCTCGCGCCTTACCGGCCCGGCTCCGTCAACCACCGGTCCTGCACGCCTTCCCGGCCCCTGAGCTGCCCTCGCAGGCACCTGCCTCTTCAACCACCAGTCGCGCAAGCCTTCCTGGCCCCCGGCTCCCTCGACCGCCGGTGGTGCACACCATCCCGCCCCCAAGGGGCCCCGCGAAAACCGTCTGCTTGGGGAACCTCCAGTCGCCAGTGCTTTTCCGGTGGGGCGGGGTCTGCGCCGACCCTAGGCTTGGGGAATTGAGAGTCTCCCAGGCGATCCCTGTGGCGCAGGACCTGCACAGGCTGGCGAACAATCTCGGGGAGTCTCGGGCTGCTGGCTGGGCCCCAGGAAGAGAGCCAGTCGCCAGCTCCATACCTACTCAGCCAGCGCAGACAGGGAAACACAGGGAGCAAGGCTGTTGCTGTTGGTTTGGGAGAATTGTGAGTAGCCCTGTGTATTCAGCCACAGCACAGGGAAAGGTCCACACCCATGCCTGCAAGAACAGGAAAGCCTGGCTGGGAGCTCACACCCTCATGTCAGACCAGGGCTGGGAAGCCTGGGAGAAAATCTGCTCTCGGTAGGGCGCGGGTGAGAGGCGCCAGTCTGGATCTTGGGGGGTACTGGCAAGACCAGCTGAGTGTACCAAGGTACAAGAAGAGCCACAATAACAGCCCCTCAGGCTGCTGCAGTTAGTGAGACCAGAAGAAAAGGTTTGACTCACTGGACACCAACCAAAGGAGTAGTGGGAACAGAGAAGACCAAGATACCTACAAGAGACTGCACCACTGAATTCCACAGGTATCCTCCACAGAAGCTCACGCCATAAACTCAGGGTACCAGAACAGATCAATCTAAGAAGCTGAGGCCAACAAGAAGAGCATCACAAACAATGGGGAGACAAAGAAACAATCCCCAAATGAAACAAAAGGAGGAAGTCTCAGAAAGAATGTTAGATGAAATAGAGGCAAGTCAACTATCAGATATTGAATTCAAAGCACTGGTTATCAGGAAATTCAAAGAGCTTACAATGAGCTACCAGAAACTACAGGGGAGCTACAATGAACTCTCCGCAAAATATACCAGCATGAAAAAGGAAATAGAAACCATCAGCAAAGGCCAAGAGGAAATGAAAAATAAAATTTCTGAACTGAAGAACACAGTAGAAGGTATGAAGAGGAGGATTGATGAGGCGGAGGACCGCATAAGCGAGCTCGAACACAGGGTGAAAAGAATCTCCCAGACGGACGAGGTAATGGAAAAGAGAATCAGAAAAAATGAGGAGAGTCTAAGAGAAATGCAAGACAATATGAAACGTAATAATATCCGAATAATAGGAATACCAGAAGGGGAAGAAGAAGAACAAGGGATAGAAAACCTACTTGAAAGAGTAATAACAGAAAATTTTCCTAAGATGAGGGGAGAGAAAGTCACACGAATCCAGGAATCGCAGAGAGTCCCAGGCAGGTGGAACCCAAAGAGGCCTACTGCAAGACACATCATCATTAAAATGGCAAAACTCCAGGACAAAGAGAGAATCCTAAAGGCAGCAAGGGAGAAAAAGGAAGTAACATACAAGGGGGTCCCAATAAGGTTGGCTAATGACTTCTCAACGGAAACATTCCAAGCAAGAAAAGAATGGCAGGAAATATTCCAAGTAATGAGAAACAGAGGCCTACAACCGAGACTGCTTTATCCAGCAAGGCTCTCAATCAAGATAGAAGGCCAAATAAAGAGCTTCCAAGACAAAAGAAGTCTAAAAGAATACGCCTCCACAAAACCTGCTCTACAAGAATTACTAAAAGGGCTGCTTTAAGGAAAGGAAGGAAAAGAGAGAGACAGAGAGGAACACAGGTACATAAATGGCAATGAATAAGTACCTTTCGATAATAACTTTAAACGTAAATGGATTAAATGCACCAATTAAGAGACATAGAATAGCTGAATGGATAAGAAAGCATGACCCACACATATGCTGCCTACAAGAGACTCACCTGAGGACAAAAGACCACCACAGACTGAAAGTGAAAGGATGGAAACAAATTTTCCAAGCAAATGGACATGAAAAAAAAGCCGGGGTAGCAATCCTCATATCAGACAAAATAGACTTCAAAAAAAAGGCTATAAAGAGAGACCCAGAAGGTCACTTCATAATACTCAAGGGAAGAATCCACCAAGAAGACATTAACATCATAAATATATATGCACCCAACACAGGAGCACCCAAATATATAAAGAAAATCCTAGAGGACCTCAAGAAAGATATTGACAGCAACACAATTATAGTAGGGGATTTTAACACCCCACTGTCAAAAATGGACAGATCTTCCAAACAAAATATCAACAAAGATATAGCAGCATTAAACGACACTCTAGAAGAAATGGACCTAATTGATATATATAGAGCCATCCATCCCAAAGAAACTAAATACACTTTCTTTTCAAACGCACATGGAACATTTTCAAAGATAGATCACATGATAGGACACAAAACCAGTCTCAACAACTTCAGGAAAATAGAAATCATACCAAGCATCTTCTCTGATCACAAGGGACTGAAATTGGAAACCAACCCCACAGGAAAAAACCCAAAACACCCAAAATCATGGAGACTGAATGGTAGGCTATTGAACAATGAATGGGTCAAGATTGAAATTAGGGAGGAAATCAAAAAACTCCTTGAAACAAATGAAAATGAACTCACCACAACCCAAAATTTATGGGACACAGTGAAGGCAGTCCTGAGAGGGAAGTTCATAGCGATACAGGCTCACCTAAAGAGGATAGAAACATTTCAAACAAACAACCTAACCCAACGCCTGCAAGAACTCGAGGAACAACAACAAAGACAGCCCAGAGCAAGTAGAAGGAAGGAAATAACCAAGATCAAAGCAGAATTAAATGACATAGAGACTAAAAGCACAATTCTAAAGATCAATGAATCCAGGAGTTGGTTTTTTGAAAAGATAAACAAAATAGACAAACCTTTAAGTAGGCTCATTAAGAAAAGAAGAGAGAGGACACAAATAAACACAATCAGAAATGAAAGAGGAGAGATTACAACTGATACCACAGAAATAGAAAGGATTGTAAGAAATTACTATGCGGAACTGTATGCCAAGAAATTTGAAAACCTGGGTGAAATGGACAAATTTCTAGAAAAATATAATCTTCCAAAACTCAATGAAAAAGAAGCAGAAAACCTGAACAGGCCAATAACAGCAAATGAAATTGAAGAAGTAATCAAAAAACTCCCATCACACAAAAGCCCTGGGCCAGATGGTTTCACAGGAGAATTCTACAAAGCTTTTAAGGAAGAGCTAACCCCTATTCTTCACAGACTATTCCAAAAAATCCAAAAGGAGGGAAAACTCCCCAACTCTTTTTATGAAGCCAGCATCACCCTAATTCCAAAGCCAGATAGAGACACAACAAAGAAAGAAAATTACAGGCCAATATCACTGATGAACATAGATGCTAAAATCCTCAACAAAATATTGGCAAATCGCATCCAACAATACATCAAAAAGATCATACACCACGACCAAGTGGGATTCATCCCGGGGATGCAAGGATGGTTCAATATACGCAAATCAATAAATGTAATACACCAAATAAACAAAAGCAAAGACAAAAACCACATGGTCATATCAATAGATGCGGAAAAAGCTTTTGATAAGGTACAACACCCATTTATGATAAAGGTACTCAGCAAGGTGGGAATAGAGGGAACATTCCTCAATATAATAAAGGCCATATATGAAAGACCTACAGCCAACATCATACTCAATGGGCAAAAACTAAAAGCTTTTCCACTAAGATCAGGTACAAGACAAGGTTGCCCACTTTCACCACTTCTATTCAATATAGTATTAGAAGTTCTAGCTGCAGCGATCAGACAAGAAAAGGAAATAAAAGGCATCCAAATCGGAAAGGAGGAAACAAAACTGGCATTGTTTGCAGATGACATGATAGTGTACATGGAAAACCCTATAGCCTCTACCAAAAAACTGCTGGAACTAATAAATGAATTTGGCAAAACAGCGGGATACAAAGTCAATATCCAGAAATCAAAGGCATTTTTGTATACCAACAATGAAGCAGCAGAAGCAGAAATCAGGAAAAAAATCCCATTCGATATAGCAAAAAGAAAAATAAAACATCAGGAAATAAACCTAACCAAGGAGGTAAAAGACCTGTATGCAGAAAACTACACAACACTGAAGAAAGAAATCAAGGAAGACACAAATAAATGGAAACATATACCGTGTTCATGGATTGGAAGAATTAACATCATCAAAATGTCCATACTACCCAAAGCAATTTACAGATTCAATGCAGTACCTATTAAAGTACCAATGGCATATTTCACAGACATAGAACAAACACTTCAAAAATTTATATGGAACCATAAGAGACCCCGAATAGCAGCTGCAATTTTGAGAAAGAAGAACAAAGTAGGAGGGATCACAATGCCTGATATCAAACTGTATTACAAGGCCACTTTAATCAAAACAGCCTGGTACTGGCACAAAAAATAGGCACATAGACCAATGGAATAGAACAGAGAGCCCAGCAAAAAACCCAACTCTCTACAGTCAATTAATATTCGACAAAGCGGGCAAAAATATAAAATGGAGTAAAGACAGCCTTTTCAACAAATGGTGTTGGGAGAACTGGACAGCCACATGCAAAAAAAATGAAACTCAAACACCAACTTACACCATACACCAAAATAAATTCAAGGTGGATAAAAGACTTAAATATAACCCAGGAAACCATTAAAGCCCTAGAGGAGAGCATTGGCAAGAAAATCTCAGATAATCCACGCAGCAATATTTTTACTGACACGTCCCCTAGAGCAAGGGTTATAAAGGAAAGAATAAACTAATGGCATCTCATCAAAATTAAAAGCTTCTGCATGGCTAAGGAAAACAGTATCAAGATAAAAAGAGAAGCAACTGTTTGGGAAAACATATTTGCCAATGATACCTCAGATAAGGGTTTTAATCTCCAAAATATACAAAGAACTCACTTGACTCCACTCAAAGAAGACAAGCAACCCGATTAAAAAATGGGCAGAGGACTTGAACAGACATTTCTCCAAGGAGGACATACAGAGGATCCAGAGACACATGAAAAGATGCTTGATATCACTAGCTATCAGAGAGATGCAAATTAAAACCACAATGAGATACCACTTAACACCAGTCAGAATGGCTATCATAAACAAAGAAACAAACCACAAGTGCTGGGGAGGTTGTGGGGGAAAGGGGACCCTAGTTCACTGTTGGTGGGATTGCAGATGGGTACAACCACTATGGAAAATAGTATGGAATTTTCTAAGAAAACTAAAAATGAATGTGCCTTTTGACCCAGCATTCCACTCTTGGGAGTATATCCTAAGAACCCTGAAACACCAATCCAAAAGAACCTATGCCCCCCGATGTTCATAGCAGCACAATTCACGATAGCCAAGAGTTGGAAGCAACCTAGATGCCCATCAATAAATGACTGGATCAAAAAACTATGGTACATTTACACAATGGAATTCTATGCCGCAGAAAGGAAGAAGGAACTACTACCCTTTGCAACATCATGGATGGAACTGGAAAGCATTATGCTGAGCGAAATAAGCCAGGCAGTGAAAGACAAATATCACATGATCTCACCGTTAACAGGAATCTAAACAAACCAAACAAGCAAGCAAAATACGACCAATGACACTCAAATATGGAACAGGCTGACAGAGTCCAGAGGGGAGAGGGGAGAGAATCACAGGGGAAAAGGGGATGGACTCACATGAACAAGTAGAAAGGACACATGGACAATAACTAAGGGTGGGGGGTGGAAATGGGAGGGAGGCGGGGAGCACAGGGCGGGGGGCGGGCAGGGTTGGGAATATAAGACAGAAACCTGTACTTGAACAAGAATTAAATAAAAATTATATAAATTAAAAAAAATAATGATAAAAGTAAAATAATAAAAACCAGACAGCATGAAAAAAAATAACTTCCAAAACTTTAGGGGTGGAAGGAAGTAAAATAAACAAATAGTGTGAGTTTGTATAACAATTGACGTTTTTGAACAATATGTCATATGATTGATTAACTCTGATAAATAATTAAAGATAGATATATTTGCATTATTTATATAGGGTATTTTAAGTTTTTCCATGTGCTTACTCAAATAAAATAAAAGAACATTTTATATCTAAAATACAGCTATTAATATTTATTAATAAAGTTAATTGAGATGCAAAAAGGAAATCTATGCTCTTCCAATGATCCTGTCAAATTTTCTTTTTCAAAAAATGTTTGTTTAAAAACTCCATTGAATATATTGTTTAATAAAATTATGTAGGTTTTCAGTGTATAACTCCATAATACATCATCTATACACTGTATGGTATGTTTGCCACCCAACATAAAGTCTCCTTCTCACACCACTGAGTCCCTATTTGTTCTCTTCTAACTCCCACCACTCATCTCCTTCTGGTAATCACATATTTACTTACTGTGTATATGTTTTTATTTTTTATACTTAATCCCTTCACATTTTTCACCTAGCCCCTAACACCTGTCAATCTCTTCGCTGTCCTAACAAGTAGGATTTCCTTTGTTTTGATGGCTGCATAGTTTTCCATTCTGGAAATGTACCTCAGCTTTTTTTTTTTAATTTTAAGATTTTCTTTCATTTATCTTTAGAGAGGAAGGGAAGGAGAGAAGGAGAGATATATCAATGTATGGTTGCTTCTTCTGAGTCCCCTGCTGGGAACTGACCTGTAACCCAGGAATGTGCCCTGACTGGGAATCAAACCACAATCGTGTGGTTCGCAGACCCACACTCAACCCATTGAGCAACACCGGCCAGAGCTCAGCTTTTTAAAAAAATCCAGTCATTTAAAGATGGGAATGGGCACCTTGGCTGCTTCCAAATCTTGGCTATTGTAAATAATGCTACAATGAACATGGGGTGCATATATTATTTTGAATCTTTGTTTAGGTTTCTTCAGATATATTTCTCAGAAGTGGATTAGCAATTAGCAGGGCCTTAACGCAGTTTCATTTTAAATTTTTTGAGGGAATTCCATAGTGTTTTTCACAGCAGCTAAACCAATCTGCAATTCTTACAACAGTGCACAAGAGATCCCTTTTCTCCACATCTTTGTCAATACTTGCTATTGATGACAGCTATTCTGACAGGTGTGAGGTGATATCTCTTTGTGGTTTGAGTTTGCATTTCTGATTATTAGTGATGGTGAGCATCTATTTATAAGTCTGTTGGTCATCTGTATGTCCTCCTTGTAGAAGTGTCTACCCAGGTCCTTTGTCTATTTTTAATTGGATTTTTGTGGCGTTTAGTTGTATAAGCTCTTTATAAATTTTGGATACTAACATTTATCAGATGTCTCATTGGCAATTATGTTCTCCCATTCAGTGGATTGTCTTTTCTTTTGTTGATAGTTTCCTTTGCTGTTTAAAAACTATTTAGTTTCAAGTAGTCCCATTTGTTTATTTCTTCTTTTGTTTCCCTTGACCAAAGAGGTATATCAAAAAATATTGGTATGAAAGATGTCCAGGATTTTATAGCCTGTTTTATTCTAGAATTTTATGGTTTTTGAATCTAATATTTAAGACTTTAATCCATTTTTAATCTATTTTTGTGTATGGTGCAAGTTGGGAGTCTAGTTTCATTTTTCATAAACATCTGTCCAATTTTCCCAACACTATTTATTGAATTGACTACCTTTACCCAACTGTATCTTTAAATAATAATTGACCATAAAAGTGTAGGTTTATTTGGGGGCTCTCTATTCTGTTCTATTGATCTATATGTCTGTTTTTATGCCAATATCATGTTGTTGTGATTGCTATGGCCTTAGAGAATAGTATAGTCATATCAGCTGGTGTGATTCCTCCAACTTACTTCTTCTTTCTTAAGATTGTGGGTGGCTATTTGGGTCTTTTGTGGTTCCAATATAAATTCTTGGAGTTGTTCTAATCCTACAAAATACACCACTGGTATATTTACAAGAATTGAGTTGAATCTATAGATTTCTTTGGATAATATGGACATTGTAAAGATTTATTTTTTTCTACCCATGAACATGGTATATGCTTCTACTCTTTTTTATCTTTCTTAATTTCTTTCTTCGGTGTCTTATAATTTCACAAGTATAGGCCTTTAACATCACTGGTTACATTTATCTTACGTATTTTTTTAGAGCAATCGTGAATGTGATTGTTTCCTTAGTTTCCTTTTCTGATACTTAATCATTGGTGTATAAAAATGCAACTGATTTCTGGATATTTATTTGTGTCCTGCTACTTTACTGAATTCATTTAGTCATTCTAATGGGGGGTGGTGTAGAATCTACAGGTTCCTTTATGTACAGTGTCCTTCTTTGTTTCTTACTATAGCCTATATTTTAAAATTTATTGTATCATATTTGCTACCCCAGATCTTTTTAATTTCCATTTGTGTGAGATTTTCCATCCTTTTATTTGGGGATGTGTTTTCTCTAGTTTTCAGGGGAGTCTGTTACTGACATCATATATGTGGGTCTGATGTTCTTATCCATTCAGTTACCTGTGCTTTTGAATTGGAATTCTTTAAAGCTGTTTACATTTTAAGCGATTGATGGTAGGTGCATATTTATTGCTACTTTATTCTTTCAACTCTGTTCCTCTGCTGCTGCTTCTCCCTCCTCTTCTCCTTCTCCTCCTCCTTCCTAAAACATGCCCTTTAACATTGGTTTGTAATGCCTGCTTGGTGGTACCAAACTCCTTTAGCCTTTTCTTGTCTGGGAAGCTCTTTATTTCTCCTTCCACTTTAAATGACAGTCTTGCTGAATAAAGTAGTATTGATTGTAGGTCCTTCCTTTTCATCACTTGAAATGTTTTATGCCAGTTCCTTCTGGCCTGAAATGTTTCCTTTGAGAAATCAGCGAAGATTATTATTGGAGGCCCCTGATAGTTAAATAACTGTCATTCTCATGCTGCTTCTAAGAATATCTCTTCATCTTGGAACTTTGCCATTTTAATTATGACATGTCTTGGTGTGGGACTCTTGGGTTCATCTTGTTTGGGATTCTCTGTGCTTCCTGGACTTGTGTGTCTTTTTTCCTTTACCAGGTTAGGGAAGTTTTCAGTCATTGTTTCTTCAATTAGGTTCTTGCTCTCTTGCTCTCTCTCTTCTCATTCTGGTACTCCTATGAGGTAGAGGTTGTTATGCTACATCCTAAAGGTCCCTTAAACTATCCCTATTTTGTACTCTTTTTTTCTTTTTGTTGCTCTGACTGGATGTTTGTTTTCGACCTTATCTTACAAACCACTGATTCAACCTTGTGCTCCATCCAATCTGCTGTTTATCATTTCCAGTATGGTCTTCATTTTATATGTTGTATTCTTTATTTCTGACTTCCTCATTTTCATGGTCTCCACTTTTTTCTCATGCTCTGGAGCATCCTTATAACATTACTTTGACCTCTATATCTGATAAATTGCTTGCCTCCATTTCCCTTAGCTCTTTTTGAGATTTCTCCTGTTCTTTAATTTGGGGTCTGTTTCTTTTGTTTGTCTCCCCATGTTGTCTAACTCTTTGTGTTTGTTT
>NW_028087446.1:0-710 GCF_014824575.4 Sturnira hondurensis
TCTAGTGCTGTTAATAATGTTATAATCCTTTTTCCAAATGTTTTTTTAAACGTGTGAAGTAGGAGCATATACAAGCATGGTGCATTTGTTAAGTTTTTCTCCACTAAGGAATATTAGCGATATTTATTTCACACATAACATTGTTTAAGAGTCCCCAATGATATGGGATTAAGCGAAAAAGAACAAAGGAGGGAGAAAAAAACTCATGGACACAGACAACAGTGTGGTGATTGTGAAGGATGGCGTAGGCGCGTAAAATAGGTGGGGGTAGGTACAGGAGGGTCTGCAGGGGATAAACAGTGATGAAAGGAAACTTGACTGGGGGTGGTGAACACACAATACAGTGTACAGATGCTGTGTTGTAGAACTGTGCACCTGAAACCTGTAGAATTTTGTTAAACAGTGTCACCCCAATACATTTAATAAAAAAGANGGTAAAATTTCCTGAAGTTGAAAAAAAAAAAAAAACAAACCCAATCAATCCCAGACCTTTTAAAAATGTGTAATTGCTCGTTTTTAGATTTCTCATTGGCACATTGGTTTTACATTTCTCATCGGCACATGTCAGATTTCTCATTGGCACATGTCAGACATTGGCACATCTCCCCTTTCTGTAGCTTTGCATGCACCCCCTTTCCCCACCATCCTCTGCAACTTGGTAGTAGTTAAAGGGTTTCCATACAACCCCTGGCATCTGAAAGAAACATTTC
>NW_028087447.1:0-3113 GCF_014824575.4 Sturnira hondurensis
TAGGGTTAGATTTAGGATTAGGGTTTGGGTTAGGGTAATGTTTAATTGTAGGTTTAGAGTTAGGGATAAAGCTAGGGCTAACTGTATGGTTAGAATTAGGGTAAGGCTAAAGTTAGGCCTAAGGCTAGTAACAGTTAGGGTAAGTGTGAGGGCTAGGATGAGTGCTTGTGTTAGAAACAGGGCTAGGAATAGATCGAGGGCTAGTTTTAGTGTTTGGTCTAGGGTTATGTTTAGGATACGGTTAGGTTTAGGGTTAGGGTGGGGTTTAGGGATAGGGCTATGATTAGCTTACGGATTAGATCAGGACTGGGGTTAGGGTTAGGGCCAGGTTTAAGCTAAGTTTAGTGTTAGGAATAGAAGTTAAGTTTAGGGTTTTGGTTGGGGTTAGGAACAGGGTTCATGCTAGGGTTAGGGCTAGGGCTAAGGTTAAGGTTATCATTAGGGTTCATGCTAGGATGAGTGTTAGGCTTAGGGCTAGCGAGAGCCTTAGAATTATGGTTAGGGCTAGAGTTAGGATTAGAGTCTAGGTTATGTTTAGATTTAGAGCTGGGGATAGGGCTAGTAATAGGGTTAGGGTTAGGATTAGGGTTGGGGCTAGGGCTAGGGCTAAGATTAGGGTAGGGTGAGGGTCAGGTTCAGGCCTAAGGCTAGTGTTATTGTTAGTGTCAGGGTTAGGGCTAAGGCTAGGGCTAAGATTATGGTTAGAATTCGGTTCAGCCTAGGATTAGGGCTAAGGCTAGGGTTAGGGTTTGAGTTAGGGTTGAAGTTTGTGTTAGCGTAACATCTAGGGTATGGTTAGGTTTAGGGTTAGGGTTAGGGTTAGAACTAGGACTCGGGTTATGTTTAGCAATAGGGTTAGGGTTAGGGTTTGGGCTAGGGTTAGGTTAGGTCTAGGGCTAGGGTTATTTCAGGGTTAGGGTTATAATTAAGATTAGGGTTATGGCTAGGGCTAGGGCTAGGGTTATGGTTAGGGATAGGGTTAGGACTAAGGCTAGGGTTAGGGTGAGTATTAGGATCAGTGTTAGGGTTATGGTTAGATCTAGGGCTAGGGTTAGGTTTAGGGTTTCATTTAGGGTTAGGATTAGGGTTAGGGTTACGGTTGAGGATAGCATTTGGTTTAGGGTTAGGGCTACTGTTAGGATTAGGTTTTGGATTAGGGTTAAGTTTAGGGGTAGGTTTAGGAATAGGGTTAGGGTTAGGGTAAGGGATAGATTAAGTGTTAGGTCTAGATTTAGGGCTAGGGTTAGGGGTAGGGCTAGGCCTAGGGTTAATTTAAGGGTTATGTTTAGGGTTTAGGTTAGGGCTAGGGACAGATTTAGGGTTAGGGTTAGGGTTAGTGTCAGGATACTGTTAAAGTTATGGTTAGGGTGAGGGCTAGAGCTAGGGCTAGGGTTAGCTTTAGAATTAGACTTAGGGATAGCGTTAGGGTTAGAGCTATGTTCAGGTTAGGGTTATAGTTAGGGTTTTATGGTTATGGTTAGGGCTAGGGCTAGGTTTAGTGTTAGGTTTAGGATTAGGGTTTAAGTTTAGGGCTTAAACCTTAAATTAGGTTTAAGTTTAGNAGTATCCTGTTAGGGTTAAGGTTAGGGCTAGGGTTAGGGTTAGGATTTGGGTTAGCAATAGGGTTAGGACTTGGGCTAGGGTTTGGGCTAGGGTTAGGATTAAGTTTAGGGCTACACATATTGCTAAGCTAGGGTTAAGGCTAGGGTTAGGGTCATGTTTAGGGTTAGGGTTAGTTATAGGATTAGGTTTAGGTTGTGGGTTAGGGATAGGGTTAGGTCTATAGGTTTTTATAGCATTAGGGTTAGGGTTAGTGTTAGGGTTAGGGTTAGAGCTAAAGTTAGGGTCCGGGTCAGGGTCAGGGCTAAGGATAGGGTTAGGTTTAGGGTTAGTGTTATGTTTTGGGCTGGGGCTAGGGCGAGGAATAGGGTTAGGGTTAGGATTCTGGTCAGGGTGAGGATTAGGTCTAGGGCTAGGTTTTGGGTTAGGGTTAGTTTTAGCATTAGAATTAGCGTTAGGGTTTTGGTTAAGAGATTGAGTTAGGGTTAGGGTTAGGGCTAGTGTAATGGTTAGGTTTAGTGTAGGATTAGGGTTAGGGTTAGTTTTATGGTTAGGGTTAGGTTTTGCATACTCTTTGGGTTAATGTTATGGCTATGGCTATAGCTAGGGTTACCCATAGGGTTAGGGTTAAGGCTAGGGCTAGGGTTTGGATATGGTAAGGGTCAGGGCTAAGGCTAAAGTGTTACAAGTAGAGTTAGGGCTAAGACTAGGGCTAGGTTTATGGTTAGAATTAGTGTAAGGCTAGGGTTAGGACTAGGGCTAGAGTAACTGTTAGGGTAAGCATTAAGGGTAGGGTTAGTTTTAAGTTCAGAGCTAAGGCTGGTGGTAGGGTTAGAATTAGTGTTAGGGTTAGGTCTAGGGTTTAGGGTAAGGTTTAGAGTTAGGTATAGGGATTGGGATAGGGGTGCATTTAGGGTTAGGCTAGCATTAAGGGTATGGTTAGGGCTAGGGTTAGGATTAGGGTTAGGAATTGAGTTATGTTTAATATCAGGGTTAGAGTTAGGATTAGACTTAGGGGTAGGGTTAGTCATAGGCTAGTTTTAGGCTAGGGTTAGTGTTAGGTCTAGGGGTTAAGTTTAGGCTTAGGTTTAGGGTTAGGATTATGGCTAGGTCTATGTTTAGGCTTAGGGTTAGTGTTAGGGCTACGGTTAGGGTTAGGTTAAGGGCTAGGTCTAGGGCAAGGGTTAGAGTTAGGTTCAGGGCTAGAGCTAAGACTAGGGTTAGGGTTAAGGTTTGGGCCAGGTTTATGGTTAGGGTTAGGGCTAGGGATAGCCTTAGGGGTAGGGTTAGGGCTAGTGTTATGCTTAAAGTTAGGGTTAGATTTAGGTGTTGGGGTAGCGTTAGGGCTAGTGTTATGGCTAGGGCTAGGGTTAGTGCTAGGCCTAGGGTTAAAGCTAGGGTTAGGGTTAGGGCTAGTGTTAGGTGTAGGGCTCTGGCTAGGTTTAGAACTAGGATTAGGGTTAGTGTTAGGAGTAGGTATAGGGTTTGTGTTTGGCTTAGAGCTACAGTTTGGGCTAGAGTTAGGATTAGAGTTAAGTTTCGGATTAGGATTA
>NW_028087448.1:0-957 GCF_014824575.4 Sturnira hondurensis
GATATACACCTACACACACACACACACACACACAGAGCGCTCCCTTCTCCCAGTGTCCCAACTCTGAGTACCGTAAGTCAGGAAAAGAGCACACGTCTGTTTTTCAGGTCGTTGGCACTGTGGGCTGTGTCGCCTGTCCAGGCAGGATCTCCAATTAATCCAAAGTCACATGGCACCTTCCACTGGCAAGAGTTCTTTGTACCAAGTGCCAGTCAAAGTCTCTTCCGCTTTCCAGGCCATTCGGCCAAAGGGAGCGCCCCAAAGCCTCGTGGGCCTCTTCTACCAAAGCTGCAGGGGTTCGCACTCCACCTAAAGTGCGTCTTTCTTCTTCACCTGGCTGCAGGGATCTCCATTCTGGCAAAGCTGCGTGGTCTTCCCTTCCACCTGGCCAAGAGGGGGTCTGCACTGTGCTGAAACCGCATGGCTCTCTCTCCTAATGGCTACAGGGGTCTACATCTTTCCAAAACAGCATGGCTCTCCCCCTCACCTGGCCAAGACGGGTCCGCACTCTGCTAAAGCCATATGCCTCTCAAGCAAGGACTGTCTCAGAGAAGCAGCCCTCAATTCCAGCCTGGGTACCAGCCACTCACTTCTCCCTGGCCCAAAACTTGGCCACAGCTATTTAACATATCTATGAAACCAGTTAAAGGTTATAGATATGTTAAATGACCATCCCAGAGGTTAGCTTCAAAACTGTTGCTATGCAAAACAGCTCTCAATGGCCCTGCTCCATTCATCCCTTCCCCCAACTGACACCTGCGGGGGGTGGGGGGTGAGGACATCTTAATATTTCGTCCAATATTCCTGTACACTTTGAGTTCTGGACACCATCCCAAATCTTCTCTGGGCCCCCTCCTGGCTGCACCCTGGATCAGTGGGAGTAAAGATCGATATACATGTCTGGATACAAAATACTTCTCGTTCCAGGTTTACCACCCAAGGTAAAATGAAAATCCA
>NW_028087449.1:0-809 GCF_014824575.4 Sturnira hondurensis
TAAACAGTGTCTTGAACTGTGCATCTGAGAGGCTGGCAATTTCTCGGTCACTGAGAGTTATCGGCTCTGGGACTTTGAGTTCTTCTTGTGCCATCTTTTGGGCTGTTTGTGCGTGTTCCATAGCAGGATCGGAGCCCTAGGTTCACCAGAGCAGGGCAACTCAGTTGCTGGGTTGTGATGCTGTATATGGGGGCAGGGTCAAAGAGGAGCAATGGCGTCCCGTCTGCAGCCTCCCGCCACCGCCACTGTTACCGCAGCTGCTACTGTCACTGGGCCTGTGTGTTTTGTCCCCCTGCACGCGAGTGTGCCACCGCCATCAGCCCTCCACCACTGGGTTTACCCTCTGGGGCCGGCGTGGTCCATCTCACTGTGCGTGAATGTTTGACTGCAGTCAGTCTGCCCCACACCCTGACTGGGTCCGGGCTACTTGCGCGCCTAGGTCCGGGGATCTTTCCTGCCCAACCCTGCTCGCTGCTGGCTCCGCCCCTCTTACCATCCGGGTTGAATGGTTTGTTGTTGTCGGACTTCCGTATAATTCAATTTCCTAGTTTTTGGCTCTGTCTTTGTTCTCCAAATCTTTGTTGTATTCAAACTTGGTTGTGGGAGAAGGCACAGTGTTTCCACCTATGCCTCCATCTTGGCAGAAGTCCTAAAACTTTCATCTTTATTGTACTTTTCCCATTACCTTTTAGTCCCCTTATACCCACCTCCCCACAGCAATGACCACACTGCTGTCCATGTCCATGAGTCGTTTTCTCTTTGTGCTCAATCCCTCCACCCACTAACCTCTCCTGACCTGTAGCTGTCAT
>NW_028087450.1:0-676 GCF_014824575.4 Sturnira hondurensis
CAATAAGGACATTTCGTAGGAAGCGGGTTTTCCACCATAACTCTCTACCCTTTGTGTAGAAGTATCCTTTGCTGGCACTGCTGTCGTAGGTGCTATGTTATCTGCAGAATGAAGCGTTTGCCGATTCTTCGTTCCTAGACAATAAGGACTTTTCCTCGGAAGCGGGTTTCCCAGGTAAATCTCTACCAATTGTGTAAAAGTATGCTTTTCTGGCTGTACTGTGGAAGGTGCTGTATTATCTGTAGAGTGAAGTCTTTGCCCTTTCTTCTTTCCTGGGCAATAGGCACGTTTCGTAGGAAGCGGGTTTCCCCCGATAAGACTCTATCCCTTGTGTAGAAGTATCCTTTGCTGGCACTGCTGAGGAAGGTGCAGTGTTATCTGCAGAGTGAAGCATTTGCCGTTTCTTTGATCCTAGGCAATAAGGACATTTCGTAGGAAGCGGGTTTCCCACTATAATTCTCTACACTTTGTGTAGAAGTATCCTTTTCTGGCACTGCTGGGGTAGTTGCAGTGTTATCTGCAGAGTGAAGCGTTTGCCCTTTCTTCTTTCCTGGGCAATAGGCACGTTTCGTAGGAAGCGGGATTCCCAGATAAGTCTCTATCCGTTGTGTAAAACTATCCTTAGCCGGCACTGCTGGGGAAGGTGCTGTGTAATTTGCAGAGTGAAGCATTTGCC
>NW_028087451.1:0-512 GCF_014824575.4 Sturnira hondurensis
AAAGACACAACCAAAGGACAGAAAATTGAATTATATGGAAGTCCGACTACATCTGACCGTTCAACGGGGATGGTAAGAGGGGCGGAGCCAGCAGCAAGCAGGGTCGGCAGGACAGGTCCCCCAACCCAAGCGCACAGGCAGCCCGGAAGCAGTTGGGGTGTGGGGCAGACTGACCGCGGTCGCACATTCGCGCACAGTGAGGTGGACCACACAGGCCCCAGGGGGCGAGGGCTGACGGCGGTGGCACACTCGCGTGCAGTGGGACGAAATGTGTGGGCCCGGTGATGGCAGCAGCTGGGGCACCGGTGAGGGTCGCGGTGCCAGGCGGCAGACGGGATGCCATAAATCCCTCTTTGACCCCACCCAGACATACAGTGTCACAACCCAGCGACTTAGTTGCCCTGCACTAGTGAACACCTTAGGGCTCTGATCCTGCTACAGAACAGGCATGAACAGCCCGAAAGATGGTGCAAGAAGAACTCAAAGTCCCAGAGCCGATAACTCTAAGCGAC
>NW_028087452.1:0-1038 GCF_014824575.4 Sturnira hondurensis
CTTTATGAAGAACAAATATAATCAGATTGGTCAAAATTATTCTTCATATCAGCAATATAGCTTTTATTGCTTTCAAAAAAGTATTACCAGTTAACAAATTACCAAGTTCTATTAAGAAATTATCTGATTTTAATGGAATATTTTTAATTAATTTTCTATAAATTTATAAGTTGGTAGAGTAAAAAACATGATATTTCAATGTCTGATATATATATTTTTTCATTTTACAGTCAACCATGGGTAATGAATTTAAGTATATTGCAAATGCCTTTCAACCTTAACTTCAAATGTATGGTTACAGAGCTATCACTACATATGTGTATCACATCCTTTATAGACGGTAGATCAACAGCTGTGTAAAGACTTTAAAAAGATTTCACCTTGGCCCTGGTTGGTGTGGCTCAGGGATTAAGTGTCAGATTGCAAACCAGAGGGTTCCATTCCCAGTCAGAGCACATGCCTGAGTTGTGGACCAGGTCCCAGGTCGGGGGCATGTGTATCTCTCACAAATAAATATTCTCTCCTTCTCTTCTTCCCTCTCTTTTCCTCTCTCTAAAAGTAAATAAATAAAATATTTTAAAAAAGATTTTAACTTGAAATAGGAAAGATATTGATAAAGTGGGGTATTTCAGAAAGCTATGTTTTTCTTATTCTTCAAAACTGTATCTAGAAAATACTAAGAGGATTTTCTTAAGTTATATAACAAGCATATTTTTATTAAAATATTACTTGCTGAACAGTTTACTGTAATGTAACATAGTACTATTATTATTTTTTAAACCCCACATCACTTTTATTGTTGTTCAGTTACCCCATTTTTCCCACATTGCTCTCCCTCGCCCCAACCAACCCCTGCTCACAAAGACAATCCCCACCCATTGTCCTGTACATAGGTCTTTTGCATGTGTTCCCAGTCTCTCCTCTATTATCTCCCTCCCCCTTCCCCTCTGATCACTGTCAGTTTGTTCTTCATTTCCATGTCTCTGTTTTTTTTTTTTTTTGCTTATTTGTTTCTCTTATTGAGTAGATTACACTTAT
>NW_028087453.1:0-1164 GCF_014824575.4 Sturnira hondurensis
GGAGGATATGGCGGGATCAATGGTGAAAGACACAAACTAGACTTGGGGTGCCGAACAGACAATTCAATGTACACATGATGTGTTGTTGAATTGTGTGCTTGAAAGTTGTATGATTTTGTTAGCCTGTGTCACCCCTTTCAATTCAATAGAAAGGGGGGAAACTATATTAATTCTAAAATTGCAATCAAACTACCTGATTTCACATAATCCTTTCAGAAATATTTTAACAGATATTTTCAGGATTGTAAACATGTTACTATTCCTTTTTTTGGAATCCAATCCTAAAAATTTTTCTAAAGGTGAAATGCGGCAGTGTAAGTTGTCTCATGGAAGATGATGCATGTTTTTCATAACAGTAACACTTTATATAAACATATAAAATGTTCAAAATAGAAAGATGTTTATGCAAATCGGAGTACTACAAATTAAGATGCTGTGAATACTAAATAATATGAGGACATAGACGGTGAGGCATGTGTACAATATGTTAAGTGAGAAAAAATCTTGTAATAATTCTGTTTCTTTGCACAGACATTCTATTATAATTTTATGTTCTAGAACAGAGATAGACTTACTTTCAGTATGTAGAGTTAACCTTAAGAATCAAGCCTAAGCCCTGACTGGTGTAGCTCTGTGGGTTGAGCATCATTCCCCAAACCAAAAACAATCAACTTTAAAATCCACAACACCATATTATGCTCTATCTGAACAGTTAAAAGCAAAGGAGATGGGTTCTGACTATAATTTTACTATATCCAGTGTACTTAATTTTCATAAGTCAAACTAACATGCTAACATACATAGAATCTTACACTAAAAATCATAAACTAGTGTAAATATTTTATGATAGCCATATCATTGGCCCAGCCCTTCCCAGTCTTTATACTCACTTTGAAATCAATTTGAAGGTCATGCACTCCTATAGGAAGCAGCTGATTTTGTTCACATTTTTCCTAGAAGATTCCAAGGTCTTTCCTTTCTTCATACCCATGTATTTTCGTACATTGGAGCTGCACCAGATTGCCCAGTACATCTCCCTGCCATGGACTGTGGATTTTAGGCCACCCTGTAGGGTTCGTGGCCTTTGGAATTTCGCCTCCCAGCTCCCCAGGGTCCACTGTTTCTTTCTCATTCATTTTCTCAGCCACCTGATGCTAGCATCAG
>NW_028087454.1:0-732 GCF_014824575.4 Sturnira hondurensis
GTCCGGAAGAAAGATCTTTCTTTTTGGAGAGCACCCTGGCTGAGGGGGGGAGATTCTCCCACCAAGGACATATTCTAGATCGGATTCCAGAGGGAGACGTGTACTCTAGCGGCTTCCATTCCAAGAGGAAAGAATGAAGAGAATGTTGGATGAGGTCCCTGCCCTCATCCACCCAGAAGGAGGCTGGTCTGCATTTTGCGTTTGGGTGCAAATCCCATCACATTCCACCCCCAGTCAGCCTGCCTCTCCCCAGAGTCCATTCCCCGCACCACTATCCCCAGGCTCTAAACAGGAGATGTGATCCTGGCTGACTCAGCAGTCTCCTGAGAAGTGCAGTGTAGATGAGCCTGTGCATGAAGTGTAGGGGTAGGCAGTGTACAGACCTTGGGGAGAAATGCCCTTGGAAAGAAAACCTCACAGGGTCTCTGTGATAAACCTGCTGCATTACCAGGCCTGATGCCCGAAAGCCATCCACACAGGGGTCAGGGTTGGCATCAGGTTGTTCCCAGTTTGGACATGGGCCTGAACAAAGGCCGTGTCCCAAACAAGACGGCCCTAGGATGCTGCATTGCAGTAGGATTCCAGACTGTAACTCTGCTGCCCAACTGTATCTCCTCAGGGCAAAGTCTTCTGACATAGGACCCTGGCCAGAGCAGGTGCAGGAGTTTGGACAGCCCCTACGTTTGTCCTCCTTCCATCCGAAGCGGGCCTTGTGCGAGGCCCACCTTCTCT